>NW_013666381.1:300407-311363 GCF_000517525.1 Limulus polyphemus | reverse complement strand
TGTTTATTGTGTCCTTTTGTCACGATACATATGTATTGAATGTGTTAACTAGGATATGTTTAAATTAGTTATGTATTTCTGGTTTAGTTTATGCTAGGAACTAAGATGTATGGCTTTGGTGACAATTTTATTTATACGATTCTAATTTATACATCTGTGATTTTGAAATAGCATACTTTACGTCACTATAAAACATTTTACAGTCTTGAAGATACAAAATTTCACCATGAATACTCCTATGGAGAAACTGAGTTACGACATCTATTTTCTCTATAATTGTGGTCATCACAATGAATTACATCCTTCCATTTGTTATTTCCATATAAATAATGGTTCTCAGATACATCTTATTTTTTGCAGAGCAGGTTTTAATAGTTTCTAATTTTCGGAACAGAAACACTGCCTTTAGCTTGTTACACAGTTACGACAACCACGAAGGGTTAAATTATCTATATGATATAATTTTGTAAGAAATCAAACATATGCATCTGCAGGCTGGTTTGGTGCCACGCCTGCGCACTTGATGTCCCCAAAGAGTGTTATGGAGAGTAAACGCACGGAGTAAACCATACTTACTTTACAATGGAATCCCTCGTTTATTTTACTATTACAGTGATATTATTTTCGTGAAAATGTGGTAGTAACTAACGAGTAATTTTATTTAACCGGACTAGTATGAAAACGGTTTACTTAATGACTGGTCCTTTGTAAAATAAATACTCAAAATAATGATTTTATTAAAGTTTCAGTTGCGGTAAAGTGAGATTATAAATGAACCTCTCAACGGAAGTAGTTTCTATTACCATTTAAACAAAGTCTAATTAATATTCAATCTGCTTCATCGTCAAAACATTCACACAGAGTCTAATAGATATTTAATCTGTTTCATCGTCAAAACATTCACACAGAGTCTAATAGATATTTAATCTGCTTCATCATCAAAACATTCACGCAGAGTCTAAATTCACTCTTTCACCATTCTTTATTTTACAAGTCATTACCTCCTCATCATTTGAATATTCGATCGAAGCTGAATATGACTTATATTTTATATTTACACTGCCCATGTGGTGATCCGTGGCAAAAAAGATGGGCTTTTAGAATAAAAGCAGAGGCGTATCCACATTGGTTTTAGCGCGTGAGCTCCAACTTCATGTTTTACTGCCAGTCAATTTCTAGAGTAATGTAAATAATCGTTTCCACTGCTACTACCCCTTTTTTTAGCCGAACAAAAATCCACGAATCACGCTTGTTCACTACTAACCGAATAGGTCCAGACCTTGTTAACCGAGCCTACGCCCTTTAAACACCCAGTACCAGCCGAACTTGTATAAACTGATCGTTCCGCGTGAAATATTACAAATGGAATCCTGCGAAATTAAGAGAAGATTTGGATAAAACATAGAGCAAAATGTAGTATATAAATAACCTTCTAAACACTACAGAACCATAGATCTCCAAGCATTTTATTTCGCTTTCTTATCGCATTATATATTTGCTCTTAGATACGTCATTTCTCCGTTCTCGTACATAACTCAAAACTGTGCTTTAAGGTAGTTTGTCAGCAAATAAAAATAACAGCAGCTTGGTTCATTACAATCTAATGAACATTAGGTGAACATAGAATAAATGCCATACGATGAGCATCTTTAACATTTCAAGAGTCTCGGTGAAACCGAGATTATTAACAAAATAGTATCCCATCTCAAATACCCACCCTGTACTAATACATACACAATGTTGAGGTCAAGCAATCGATGTAGTTTAAGTGTGTAAAGAATATTACAATATCCTTATTTGAAGTTCGGGAATTTATTTTCTTATCTTACTGTATTACTTATAATGTTAGACAAAGTAAGGTTGATTTAATGGCTGTCGATTCAAATGATGCGTGCGTTTATGATAAAACGTAAATATAATGAATCCACTGCATTATGTACTGATGAAAAGTGTTTCGAAGTGCTTTAAGTAAACAAAATTATATTTGTCACCTACGAAGATGAGATATTTAAGAGAAAATTATGCTTCCCTTAATAGAAGTTAACAAGAAGCCATTTAAAATTATATCCGAAATGTTAACGATTCTTTTAAGTTACCCAAGCGCCACCTTTAGGACTGTTTTATAGCACCAGGTTCACGAGCACTTGGTAACACACGAAACATCTTTACGTGGTAGCAATGGTGAAATAGCAAGGTCTCAACTGTTTACACTGCCGTTTACATAAGATTAAATAGCTAAAAAATTATCTGTAGCTAATTAAATACGCACAGATTTCACTCTAATGTTTTCAATATTGAGCTCTTGTTTTCTTTCTAGAAGAAATAGTTTTATGAGACACATTCATTTTGTTTGAGAACATAACCCAGTAAGAAACAATATCAAAATTTATGTACACATGCTTTTTTTTTCTCGATTTTATCAAAAAGAAGAATCACTCAAAAACAAAAATGGAAAAACCTAAACTACGGTGAGTTTGTCGATCAGTTGTTTTTTTTAATTCTCTCACGATCTTTCAAGATGTTATTAGAATATCTAGACAGGTTTCCAGCAGTAAAAGTTATAATGTAACAAATTAAAACTTACTATTTCAAAATAAATATTAATTTATTAATCGTATAAAAATACGAAAGTGGATGAAATTTAAAGAAATTATTATTTTTGACAACAATAAAGGTTGACGTTCAAATTTATCATTATTATGTAATTATTAGAAATTACACAACGTATTTTAGTTGTTGTAACACAAAAATTAAACAGATACATATACGAATGCACCTTAATGAGCAGGAACTGAACTTGATATATAAAAATGTATTAGAAGGGCGTTTGTAAAATCGAAATTCCAGACGCTATACGGAACAGCTACTTTTAACAACAGACAGTCGCCATGGAGACCTAGGTACTCCTGAGAAAAGGGTAACAAACACAGCTTAAATCTCACTTCTGAAGTCATTTATATTGGTTGCTCATTTTCAACTAGATTATGCACGAATATATACGAGGCTCACTTGGAGATTTAATGACAACAAATAAATCATTCCACTCGTATAAACAAACTTTTCGTACAGACATTATACTGTTGGGGAGTTACTTTTTTTATGGGTTTCTTTAAGCCTATGACCCTTTAAAAATTGTTCCAAGTAGGGTATAACAGTTCTTGTTGTGAACAGACAGACAAAAAACTATACGTGTCAATTTCTTATTTTAAAAACCTACAATTAATGTTGTAAAACACAATCAGATTTCTACCGACCTTAAGGTATAGGTTTCCTTACAATTTTAAACCTAGCGTGACCCAGTAATTAGCGTGCTGGGCGGTAGATTTCGGTTTCCGTGGTTTGTAGGTTGTACTTGACTGGCCAGTATGTTTTGTCTTAAAACAAAATCTCCCAACTCTAGACTGATCGTTTATTTATTTATTTATTTATTTTAGAGTAAAGCCACATTGGGCTATCTGCTATATCCACCACGGGGAATCGAATCCCGGATTTGAGGGTTGTAAGTCCGTAAATCTAGCGCTGTCCTCTAGATTGTGCTATTACATAAAAGCCCGGGATTACCAAAATTTATTACCTAGATGTCTCTGCCATGTATAGATCATCATCCCGTTTGACACAACCCGTCTCACCCACGAATGTATGTAGCCTAAAAGCATCATTTTTTTAAAAGATAATCTACTAAGTTTATTTCTTTATTTTTTGTGCGCGCGCGCATGCAAGCGATTTTCCGTTCTTCAGAACTGACTGTGAATAGTGTATTTGGTTGTTTCACATTTTGTTGGCTGATACTATAATTTGAAACAGAAAGATATAAAAGTATAAATGTAAATATTAGATATTTTCAACGGAAATTATCGTTTTCACTTCAATTAAATATGCGATTTTTCGAAACTTATACTATCAATTAGATCTCATGTATCTTCTGTAAGATCTTATGTATCACCTGGTGGTGATCTTAGTCGTAAGAATTGGAGGATATATACAGCAAATTAAATTAAAACATATAAGGCTAAATACTTTGCTATTTACTGGTTTCATTCAAGTAACTTAGATGCGATTCATCACATAAAACAAAAGAAGGTGTGTTTTTTTCAAGCGCCACCTGGAGTTTGTTTAGGCCATCTTTTTTTTACACGCAGTGACGGTATTGATACTGACTGGATAATGTTTCTCAGTTCAAAGTTACGCAATGGGCTGTCTTAAATCTGCCCACCGCGGGGAATCGAATTTCGATTTTAGCCTTGTAACTCCGTAAATTTCCCGTTGATCCACCAGGGGACGCGTAGTGAGCAACAACTAAGTAGTTCAATTTCACAACGTGTACGCCCCCCCTCCCCCGTGGGAGAGCAGCAAGTCCTCGAATTTCAACGCTAGAATCAGGGGTTCAATTCCAGTCGGTGGACACAGCACATAGCCCGATGTGACTTTGCTATAAAAAAGAAAACACACACTTACAACTGTATAATAACTTCAAATCACTCACTAAACGTAATAACCATACAGTTTTAATGGAAATGTCTTTTTCAATAACAGATATTCAGAAAATATTTTTTCCCGTATTTTAACCGCCTGGGAAACGTTGCGCCAGCACTTGCGTTTATTTTTGTGACAGCTGAAACGAGAAATGACAGTTCGCTCTAAAACATCAACAAAGGATGTAATTAACTTAAAAGAATTGCAGTTTTTAGATACCAAACAGTAATTATTTTTAAAACGTTTGATGTGCTAAACATAAAAATCCTTCAACTGTTTTCACGATTACCAAGACGAAAAGTTACATTGCTGTCTCCGCATTGCGGCTGTACTTTTACACATCTACCTTATTATATAAACCAACTACTACCTTTTCGTGTCAGATGTCAATACTAGATGGAGCCACATGAGTGAAAAAATCGACGATTTTATGACGTTCGTGCAATAGTAATTGAGCAATAAATGCCAAGATGCATGATAAACAAGATAAAGCAGTATTAATTATTTTAAAATTTTATCAGTTGTATAATTTAACGGAGTTTTGGAAAATTAAAGATTACGAAAAATAATAAGATCATATGATATACAAAGAAGTTTGAATTTGTGCGTTGTTATCTGCTGATTTTGTTCAAGTAATTTAGATACCATTCATCAAATGCAATGGACGAAGATCTCTTTTAAACGCCCCCTGGACTTCGTTTAGGTCGTTTTCTTAAGATGCAATGATAAAGAACTACGAGCAGTGTGTGTTTCAAGGCGATCATAATTATTATAACGAGTACAACTTTTATATTACTATTTAAAACATTTTTCTCTGAGTACGTTTTAAACTGCATTTTATGCCAGTAAAATCTCAGCCATGTTTACCCATCATAGTAAATTATTAAATCTGATTTTTCTTAACAAACAAAATAGAATATATTCCAATTTTTGTGCTTAACCAAAAGATGGCGCTAGATAATCAACAACCATATCCAATAGCCATTCGTCAATTAGTAATTTTAGAAACACTTTTGGAGTTTTCAGTGTAATACTGTAGGTTCGATAAACAAACAAGAAACCTTTCAATGATAAGCAGGCCGGATTTAAAGGTGTAGAATATGAAAAAATATTTACACTAGTAAGGTTCTGACTGAATTTTTATTACCAGTAGCGATAAAGTTTCAATTTAATGCAACTTTTCAACAACGAAAATCTCCAATACACTACTTGCAAGTTAGGACTGGCTTTTCTTTAACAAGAACATTATTTAGAGAAGGTATTTTATTATGCTGGTCGTTTTCACCCGCTTTCTCGATCGATCATGTTCGATCCTACACGTTTGTAAAATTCGAATTTCTTAATTTATTAAAGTAATAGGATTATACATTACATGTCGGCAAACCCTGATAACATAGAAGTCAAGGTAAGGATCAAGATAGGCATCTAAAAGGAAAAAACAGTTTCTTTTATATCGATTCACAGCACTATAAGGATAATCCCAAACCAAAGTTCCCAACTGGAAAAAGAAAGATTAAAAACATTTCGACATTAAGATAATATGAAGGATCTAAAAGCTACACACTGGGATATGTGCTCTGCCCACCGTGAGTATCAAAACCCGATTTTCAGCGACGTAAGCTTGCAGACTTACCACTGAGCCATTGGAGGGGGGGGGGGGCGAGAAAAGTGGCAAAAGGGATTTAAATACATGTCTAGACAGAAACGTTGTAAAATAATTGATGGATTGAGAGTTAGACCTGAGTAGAAACGTTGTAAAAATTAATAATTAAAATATAAGCAAGTTCGGTAATATTTCCATAAAAATTAATACATTAAAAAGAGATGACCAAAAACATAGGACAATAAGATTGTCATAAACTAGTATATTGGGTACAAACGTGATAGCATTTCGTAAAAACAACAATACACCTTATGAATAATAAAAATATATAATGGTATTAAAAGTTATGGATATGCATGAAACTAGATTATTTTTTCATCCACATAGCTTTTAGAATCTTTTAAAATATCCCACGATTGGCTGAGAGAGAGAGAGAGTAATAAGCGAGAAATTTTGCACTCAGTGACTAGTTATGGAGGTGGTGTAATATGTAAAATATATCCTTAATAAATGGTGGAATAGGGCTCATATGTGATAAATGTTTTACCATTATTGGTTGAGAGTCGTAAGCGAAAAATATTCTGCAGTATATTGGCCATTCAGAGTCGAGTGTAAAAAAAACAAAAAAAACTTTCTAATTCATGATTGGTTGACAGAGATACAAACACACACATAGGTAGAAAGTACATGACGTATCTAACGGCTACGAACATGTTAACTACAGTTGTTTGAAAATGAATTAATTTTGTATTTGAAACTATAAGTTGTGCTATCCAATATTTCTACAAAACTAAATATAACTAATAGGAACGTACAAAATAAATCAAAACAGAACATAAATTCAGGTGTATGGTTTGAAGTTAATATAAAACATGAAAACTTAAATCATAAATTTACTGAATTAGATCAAGCCTTTTTGAAGATAATATATATATAGTTTAAATTGTTCTTAATATACTTAAGTTATTCATTTCTATTGTAATTTGTAAGTATTTTGATTTATCTTTAAAATATGTTAAAGTGTAATTTTCAAGTTTTATTCAGCAACGATAACACTTAAAAACTATTTTCTGTTACTTTAACGTTCGTTCTGTTGCCATAGAGATGGGTGACATCACATGTTTGAATATTGAGGAAAAGGCGAGTATTTCATAAAAAAACGAAACGAAAACATAGATAAATAAAATAAACAGAACCATTTCCGACTCTGTTTTATTTCTTGTTTTCGATTAGTAGTTCCTGGAAACTTGCCGAGAAAGTCTACTGTTTCGTGCGTTTCTGCGGAGTACCTGAAATCCAGGTCGATGTTACAGGTGGAACGTATCGACACTCTCTCGCTGCTTAAAAACAGGTGGAAATCGGCGCTTTGCGTGTATTAGAAGACAGAACTTGGGGAAACTTACCAGATTTGTTTACACAACTGTCATCCCTGTTTTTAGCGGACACACAATTTTACACATTATTTGATACCTAATAATTATAGATACCGAAAATAATTCCTCACCTACGACATTATTGAAACTTACCTACGAATTATAAACCTTTTAAATACCAAAAAATAAATCACTTGCAAATTTTGAGAACAAATAATTAAACTAAAATGTCTGGAAAAGTTGCAAAGCAAGTGAAAACGAGAAATTATTTGCGAACTACGATAACGTTTTGCAGTCCAGGCGTAAACAAAGTCATAACCCTAAAGTTGTCGTTAACATCCTCATTTCAACCAACTATGAATATCCTACTATAGGTTAACACGAAAAATGCCCACTAGCGAGGTTTTAATTTATATCAGATTGAGGAGGAATATAAATAAATTCAAATATTTCTAGGGATTTTCACAGATCGTTCATAAACAAATTTTAAAGGTATCTGTACAATTTCTGTTAATTCTTACAGACACGAGGTAATCAAGTTTAGACGAACCATTTTAACACAGGAGTATTTACTGAGAACTTTGTATTATGAAGCGGCTAACTTCGTAACACACATTATGTTAGCAACTTACGAAAACCAAGAGAACAAGGAAACTGTTTGAAGTAACAAAATTTTTGTTGTTTTTTTTTTATATTGTAGTTCCCTTGTGTTTATGTCAAAGTCCTAACGACTTTTTGTGTTAATTTAATTACAGTGGGCCAAATTTTGCTAAAGTTTCTCATAGGAAAATTATTTTAAACAACTAAGAAGCAAGAGAGAAAAACTGTCGTGATTTTTTAAAGTATAAAATGTAAAACACATTTAACTAGATTTTCCAGTTTTTACCACTTTTCATTAGACATACTTGTCTTTGCGAGTATATTCAGTCATTACGTGCGCTTCCTAAAACAGCGCTAGACTAATACAGTTATGCTATTTTTTTAAGAGGGAAATTATTATTATTTAGATTAATATAATAGTAAATATTTTACCTTCAAATAAAGAACAGTTTTAGTTAACACTAAACAGCATAGTTTACTCTCGCAGATATTGGAGTGGGAACTGATCGAGTTTTAGTTAACACTAAACAGCATAGTTTATTCTCACAGATATTGGAGTGGGAACTGATCAAGTTTTAGTTAACACTAAACAGCATAATTCACTCTCGGGGATCTTGGAGTGAGAACTGATCAAGTATTAGTTAACACTAAACAGCATAGTTTATTCTCACAGATATTGGAGTGGGAACTGATCAAGTTTTAGTTAACACTAAACAGCATAGTTTATTCTCGCAGATATTGGAGTGGGAACTGATCGAGTTTTAGTTAACACTAAACAGCATAGTTTATTCTCGAAGATATTGGAGTGGGAACTGATCGAGTTTTAGTTAACACTAAACAGCATAATTCACTCTCGGGGATCTTGGAATGAGAACTGATCAAGTTTTAGTTAACACTAAACAGCATAGTTTATTCTCGAAGATATTGGAGTGGGAACTGATAGAGTTTTAGTTAACACTAAACAACATAATTCACTCTCGGGGATTTTGGAATGAGAACTGATCAAGTTTTATTTTGCATTAAGTAGTAGAGCTGTAATAAATCGAAGAGGTTTGTTTGTTTGTTTTTTAATTTCGCGCAAAGCTACACGAGGGCTATCTGCGCTAGCCGTTCCTAATTTAGCATTCTAAGACTAGAGGGAAGGCAGCTAGTAATCACCACCCACCGCCAACTCTTTTACCAACGAATAGTGGGATTGACCGTCACTTATAAAGCCCCCACAGCTGAAAGGGCGAGCATGTTTGGTGGGACGGGGATTCGAACCCGCGACCCTCAGATTGCGAGGAGAGCGCCTTAACCACCTGGCGATGCCGGACCAAAAATCGAAAAGGAGGGACGAATTTATGTGGTGGCGGTTAGTAATCGCGAAAATGTGTTCGATATAGTAAGATCTGGATTGTAATGTTATTTAGCTGTTGGAAACCTAGCTAGTTTTACGTTTTCTAAAGGAGAATATTCCGTTTCAAAGTGTTCTTTTGCTTCGAGGAACTGAGTGTATTAAGAAACTGACAAGTTTTGCCTCCAAGTAAAAAGCGGGTGTTATAAAAATTGAACAAGTTATAAACTGTATTAAAGAACGTTGATATTCACAAGGTAGTAAAAAAAATACTTTAATCTCAGTGTTGTAACATGTTACGAAAGCGGAGATGTGTTACCGCTTATGAAACAAGGGTGTTTAATTACAGTTCGTTATCAGATATCGAATAAACTGTGCAATAAACTGTGCCTGGAACGAAATATTGAACAATATTTCTACAGTACACTGTCTGAAGCAAAATATTTTACAACACATACAATAACTTGTATATTGCAAAATATTAACCTACGCTAACGATATATTGCGTAAAACAATCTATTGAACAACGATAACGATATACTGCGTAAAGCAATCCATTGAACAACGATAACAATATACTGCGTAAAGCAATCCATTGAACAACGATAACAATATATTGCGTAAAGCAATCCATTGAACAACGATAACGATATATTGCGTAAAGCAACCTACTGAACAACGATAACGATATATTGCGTAAAGCAACCTACTGAACAACGATAACGATATATTGCGTAAAGCAACCTACTGAACAAACGATAACGATATATTGCGTAAAGCAACCTACTGAACAAACGATAACGATATATTGCGTAAAGCAACCTACTGAACAAACGATAACGATATATTGCGTAAAGCAATCTACTGAACAACGATAACGATATATTGCGTAAAGCAGTCTACTGAACAACGATAACGATATATTGCGTAATGCAGTCTACTGAACAACGATAACGATATATTGCGTAAAACAGTCTACTGAACAACGATAACGATATATTGCGTAAAGCAATCTACTGAACAACGATAACGATATATTGTCTGAAAAAAAATATTGGACAGTAAAACTGGAATAAAAGTCTCATAGAATAACATTTTTAAAAAAGCTCTGATCCCAAAATGAGGCTTGTTAAGTGAAAAGGTTTCTAAACCTTTGGTCCTGTGCCTTTCTAAGAATAATTAAAAAATATATAACATTCATGCTCTTCTGCGACAAGTTTAGCACCACAAAGTGAAGCAGAAATGAAGATTTGAAATATAACAGTTTTCGTTTAATTTGATTTAACTCATTTTTTTTTCTTAAACGTGAATTTCGAATAATATAGTGCCGGGTGTGTCTGAAGTATTTAGATATTAAAGTAGTCAGTGTGTTTAGCTAAAGGTTTCCATGGCAACCACTCAAGAATCCTCTTAAAAGTTTGCTTCCAATCAAATCAATGATACCGCAAGATTAGAATCGTACTAAAATTTGTTTTTAGAACATATTAACTCTCCACAAAAAGAAGAGTTATGTTTCACGGTGTAGATGGTTTTGTCCCCCCCCCCCATAGAGTTTTCGACAGTTATAAGGG
>NW_013666381.1:293620-299446 GCF_000517525.1 Limulus polyphemus | reverse complement strand
ATAGCTACATACGACGAAGATGGTTTTGTAGTGTTTCTGTTATAGCTACATACGATGAAGATGGTTTTGTAGTGTTTCTGTTATAGCTACATACGATGAAGATGGTTTTGTAGTGTTTCTGCTATAGCTACATACGACGAAGATGGTTTTGTAGTGTTTCTGCTATAGTGATATAGGATGAAGCTGATTTTTATGGTGTTTTTGGTATAATAAAAATCTGGGAGAGATGGTATGAAAAAAAAATTCATTAAACAAATATAATTTGACAGCAAGATTGAAATAATCTAAACCACTTACATTTTTCAAGTTATTGAAACCTGGCAACTGGTCTTCAAAGAGTATTTGTATAGAAGTAAAATATTTCGCTTTTATTATAATTGGTCATTATGTTATAAATAAATATTGTGTAACTTAAAGACAAGTGGCTTAGTTAAAAGTTTTGTTCTAATTATCTTTATAAAACCTTTACCGCTAAATAAAACAAAATAACGTATTGCACTTTGGGGCCATGGATGCTTCAGAAGAGTGACCAGCCAATTTCCATTATTCGATTAAAATAGCCCACGAGTTGGCAGTGGGTGATGTTGACTATCTGCTTTCCTGGTGCTCTAACATTTCAAAATTAGGTAAGAAAATCAACAAGCCACTACCAAGTAACAGCACAAAAACAATACAAAATGGTATAGTTGGCATGTTTAGTAAGTAAACTGTACGATCACTTAAGTGTTACTTGTACTTTTTATCTTATGTTTTGGCTGCTGTTTTCAGCAAGTCACGAGTGGATAACACATCTTCCTTTCTAATAAAAACTAGGTTTCAAACCCGGATCTTAACACCACATACAATTCCTAAGAACTAGGTTTCGAACCCAGATCTTAACACCACATACAATTCCTAAGAACCAGGTTTCAAACCCGGATCTTAACACCACATACAATTCCTAAGAACCAGGTTTCAAACCCGGATCTTAACACCACATACAATTCCTAAGAACCAGGTTTCAAACCCGGATCTTAACACCACATACAATTCCTAAGAACCAGGTTTCAAACCCGGATCTTAACACCACATACAATTCCTAAGAACCAGGTTTCAAACCCGGATCTTAACACCACATACAATTCCTATCAGGACTCTGAAGATGGTTGCAAACTATCCACCGTAAAGTAAATATAAAATAATTAGTAATTAGTGGCTATGTACAAAAGAGTAACTAAATAGTAATTACATTTAAATGATTGGCTACTGACTGACAATGATTGAATCATATTGGCTACTAACTGACAATGATTGGCGTTCCATCACCTCAACATTATTGTGAGTACTAAATGTTACGTTACACCACAGAATAGTATTTTACAGATAGTACACATCAAGTTCGTTACATACATAACCTGTAACTGTCTTGTCTTAAGCGAGTGCGAATCATAATACCTGAATGATAACGAAAATACAGATTTTTGTAGGAGAAGAATGCGAAATTTTCTAAAAGCTTCAAGATAATAATAAAGTTATGATCTTATCTGTTGCTCCCAAAGGTTACAGTTACTTATTTCTTTAGTTTTAGTAATGTATTAATAAGGGTTTAGAAGTTGCAAAACCTCTTAAGAAAGTTTATTACGTTTTCGGCAGTCATTGAAAAAATAAAAACAAAAAAGTATGCTTCATCATACTGACTCACAACAATTAATGTTTCCATATCTGTATCTATACACATTTAATGGTTATTCTAAATCAACTTAGAAATTTTGTGAACAAGTTTTGAACAATGTTGTGTTTTCGGATAAAAAGATTAGGCACATAATGATAAAACAAATAATGTTTTAGTTCTGACAGATGTAATTGGTAAATAGTGATTCATCACTCAATCTCTCAAGAAATGGCAATGCAGTCTAGGCTATAGTTTTTTTTTTTTAGTCTTTTGCTGAATTTCTCAATAGATGACGCTGTCAACTACACTTTACTAGCGTATACAAATTTTTCAGCACACAAAATACACGATAAGGTTGTTGTTTCTACTGAATAACAAATAATCTCGACAACTAGTTCTTTCAATATATGGACATTCCTTATTTGACGGTCAATTAGTAATCACGAAGACAGAGTTAAATATTAAAAAATAAATGTTAGTTGTGATAAAAAGTGTGTTTAATATTAACGACTATGGTTATAATATTTTTGAAACCAGGATCTTGAACACATGCCTTGCTGTAATGATGAATAATGATATTGAACTTTTCTCCTTAGCACACTATTTCGTTCACCGAATTGGCTTCCATTTTCAGGTTATATTAAAAATTCTTTCATTCATTAATCTGCTACTGTATAATTATATTGTCGCAAGAGGGCTCTACAATCATAATACCAATAAAGTATTAAAAAAACAGCAGCATCGGCAAGATAAAACAAATAATCTGAAGAAGTTAACTTGTTTGAATAAGTTGAAGGATAGAAAAAATGACTGCAAAAATTGGAACTGTCAGTTTAGAAAGCTGTTCCTATCAATATAAACAACAGGCCTTATTTATTCTTTGTTTTTGACTGATGTAAACATTGGATGAAACGGGTGTTAATTGTTTCTAGTGCTTTTGACTGAAGTAAACATTAGATGAAACGGGCGTTAATTGTCGCTGGTGTTTTCGACTGAAGTAAACATTAGATGAAACGGGCGTTAATTGTCGCTGGTGTTTTCGACTGAACTAAACACCAGATGAAACGGGCGTTAATTGTCGCTGGTGTTTTCGACTGAACTAAACACCAGATGAAACGGACGTTAATTGTCGCTGGTGTTTTCGACTGAAGTAAACATTAGATGAAACGGGCGTTAATTGTCACTGGTGTTTTCGACTGAAGTAAACATTAGATGAAACGGGCGTTAATTGTCACTGGTGTTTTCGACTGAAGTAAACATTAGATGAAACGGGCGTTAATTGTCACTGGTGTTTTCGACTGAAGTAAACATTAGATGAAAGGGGCGTTAATTGTCACTGGTGTTTTCGACATTCGTTTAGCTGAACTTTCTGGAAACATTACTCCAGTCTAATAGAGAATATTACATGGTTTATCTATATGGTATCCGGCTCACGCAGCCATTATTAATCATCTCAGTTCTTACTGTACAACAACTTTTCCCACAATGCTTTCACTATATAATAATAGTTAAATTGTCTTTTTTTTTTTTATTACTGAATGGATTGAAATTACCATATGTAGACTTCGTAGAAATGTTTTAAAGTTACCGTCAACTAAACTTTACTTAATTAATTATAGCCCTTAAACATTTTAATCGCTTGCAATCTGTATCTATAAAGATTAACCAGAATAATCTAGTTGTTATATATATTCCGATATTCTCAGATTGCTACACAATTAAGGCAACAGGAGATCGATGGAACGTAATTATTGGATCATTTGAGTCTATAGAACGTTGGATCACCCAGTTATAATTTAAAGAAAATGATGTTAAATTTAAAGGTGTACAAATACGTGTTTGTTTATTATTCATATATCAACTGAATTCAAGAGTGAGGTCTAATCAATCTTAATACGTAGTTAGTAAGTTAGGCAACTGTTCTAGTGTTCAGTTTTATGAAGTTGTAGGCCTAAGTTTGCCATCGAATTAGGCTTACGAAACGTTTGAACTACTTGAATACAGAAGAACAGACAAAACATAAGCCTAATTGGAATTCTTATCATCTTCAGATTAATAATCTATTTCAATTCTTGGAAGAAGTTGAATATTAAGAATAAGTGTGATACTTGTTAACGATTCTTTTATATCCCCCCCACACACACAAAGTTAGGGGCTTAACAGTTCGGGAGGGAGGTGGAGAATTGAAAATCAAGAATGGCAAAACGATTGAGAAGTCCTTTAGTATTAAAACTGTGTCGTGTGGAATAGAATCTATGAAAGAAATATATGTTTCGTCGACGCTCGGGTTTATTAGACCCTATAAGAATGACATAGTATTGGGTTTGGGTTCCATTATTTGTACTTAGCCTACTTTTTCAACCCATGTGGTGTTTAAGTATCAGTGTTATCATACATCACTGCATTGCTAGCAGAACTGTGATTAGTTTGAGATACATGGCCTGGTTTTCATCCCTTGATTAGTTTGAGATACATGGCCTGGTTTTCATTCCTTGATTAGTTTGAGATACATGGCCTGGTTTTCATCCCTTGATTAGTTTGAGATACATGGCCTGGTTTTCATCCCTTGATTAGTTTGAGATACATGGCCTGGTTTTCATTCCCGTGAAAAATAACACTGAATGAAGTTATTCAGTTAAACTGTAGAAATCGCAACAGGCGAGTTGTTCCAGTCAAATTATTTTCATTTCAACAATACATCATCATCAAGTTATTTCTCAATAAGAATGAGAGTCACCTGTTAGTTCATAAGTATTCCACATGAAACCGCAGTAGAATACGTTAATTTCTGAAATATTTGTAAAAATATACAACCATAACTACCATATGGTAGTAGAAAGTGGGCAAACTTACAATTTGAAAATAACTCATTTGAATCTCAGATGAAGCTAATTGTTAGCTCTTCTAGAAATACTAAAATTATCTGATTGAAATAACAGCGTTATAAAACTGATCTGTTAATTTCAAGCCATTATATTGTAAGTGATGTGTCGAGACTATATTGGGCGTAAGGCACAAAACATAAATCACTGATATTTTCTTTCGACACACACCTTAGTACTTAATTACAGCACGGTTTTGAAGTAAGTGTATATCTCAAATCAATGTTTTCTGCGTTTTATGCTCAGTTTATCTTGGTGCAAAGTTTGATGAATTGTTCTTAATGGATTGTGAGTAGTTATCATTTACTACAAGAAGCAAGTATAGTAAAATAGTTTAAAACCTTTTCACTAAATTTAACAAAACTATTATTGATTTTATTATTAGTATTATTGCAAAAGGGTGAGAGCGACTCCTTTCGGTAAAATACTTCTGTAAAGACAGATTCTATATATTTGTTTATACACTAGAAGAGTTTAGCTCTGAAAAAGCGCATTTTCTCCTCGCTCTAACTGTAGAGTCTTGTCGCAGTACGTTTATCTGTGCTAAGTTCATGTAGCATTGTACTGTCCCTAATTTCGAACCACCGACCACAGACAGTCAAACGGCTAGCAGCAACCACTTTTATTTTTATATTTAGCCATTATTAGTTTATTGTGTATATTTTTTTATGCTTACTTGTATATTTTAAGCACCAAGTGTACGGTATATATAAGGCGATTTTAATACTATCACAGATACGTCTTAAACACATACGGTCGTTTGTCATTTACAGGTTAGAGAGCCCTTGTTGAGAGAAGGGATGTTTTAGTTCCACCGAAAGATGGCTTCACTAATATGAAAGAATACATTTTAATAAAACTTTGGGTAACTCCCAGCATCGTCTGACACATACTGATAAAACGAGATGTCATTATTAGCGAAGATAATCTTTGTTAACAAAGTTGAGAAAAAACAGAATTAAGGAATCTATAGTTTCATACCTACAACTGAGGCTATCTATGAACCAGCAAAATCGTTAGAGTTTCATACCTACAACTGAGGCTAGCTATGAACCAGCAAAATCGTTAGAGTTTCATACCTACAACTGAGGCTAGCTATGAACCAGCAAGATCGTTAGAGTTTCATACCTACAACTGAGGCTAGCTATGAACCAACAAGATCGTTAGAGTTTCATACCTACAACTGAGGCTAGCTATGAACCAACAAGATCGTTAGAGTTTCATACCTACAACTGAGGCTAGCTATGAACCAACAAGATCGTTAGAGTTTCATACCTACAACTGAGGCTAGCT
>NW_013666381.1:287800-293395 GCF_000517525.1 Limulus polyphemus | reverse complement strand
CTATGAACCAACAAGATCGTTAGAGTTTCATACCTACAACTGAGGCTAGCTATGAACCAACAAGATCGTTAGAGTTTCATACCTACAACTGAGGCTAGCTATGAACCAGCAAGATCGTTTTCCCGCATTTCCTGAAATTGTAATTGTTTATTTCTATTATCAATTCGCGTAGCTTACTTTGCATTCTGGTCATCGTGTTTGGTAGTAAGTGTTTGCTTACGTAACTTATTGATGAAATAGGCCGAGCGTGGCCAAGTAGTTAGCATGCCGGACAGAGAATCTGAGGAACTTATGGTTTGCGTCTCCGCATTTTGGGGTTTTCGATGCGTTATAACAGTGACGTCACCATTCGATAAGAATAGCCCAAGGTTATAACAGTGAAGGTAAAACGTCACCATTCGATAAGAATAGATACCGTCACTGTTATAACCTTGGGCTATTCTTATCGAATGGTGACGTTTTACCGTCACTGTTATAACCTTGGGCTATTCTTATCGAATGGTGACGTTTTACCGTCACCGTTATAACCTTGGGAACGTCACCATTCGATAAGAATAGCCCAAGGTTATAACAGTGACGGTATAACGTCACCATTCGATAAGAATAGCCCAAGGTTATAACAGTGAAGGTAGAACGTCACCATTCGATAAGAATAGCCCAAGACTTGACGATGGGTGCTGTTGATTAAGTACCTTCTCTCTAATATGTCGAAATTAGGGACGGTTAGCGCAGAGCACGGTCCTTGTGTATCTTTGCGCAAGTATCAAAAAAAGCTGATGAAGTACAAGAGTTCCCCATAACAGAGCAGTTTATCGCATACTGTTTAATTTTTGTTTCAAAAAAAAAAATAATTATTCCTAATATATGACATATTCAAAACTCAAAATTAAAAACTTCTGACAAAGTTGAATTAATGTTAGTATGAACTTATTTATAGAAAAGGGGGTAATTTTATCATTGTTAATTAGCTCTTTTATATTCATTTAGATGTCATCTATACACACATCCCCTTCCAACTCTTCAATAGCAATAGAGTACTTGAGGATTCAGTTCTCTAGTGGCTGGTTTTCCTTCATTTTATGGTGGTTTAGTTGTGATGTTTTGTCCAAATTAAGTAAATATATTTCATAATTTTTGTTTCTTGTGCATACGTATCTATTTTATTCTTGTTTGTTTGTTTTTATTCTAAAATATCTCCATGATATCTTTAGTGTTGGACTCTTAACTGCGTTAGAAAGACAAATGGATAAGAATTTGTTACTTCAGCACTTGCCGTATTCTTCCTGCCACTGGAAAAAGACAAAATTGGGTTTTCTAGAATCATTTTTCCTATCTCAAACTAAGTAGCAATGAGTGGTAACGAAACGTAGGTTTCATTCGAAAAAATCCCGTTTCACAAGTAACACTTGCCGAAGAAGTAAGACCTACCTTCCAAAAGCACACAGGGGGTTAGGCTATCGTGTTTTATCGTACGTGGTTAAGTGATAGTACATGGGGTCCAGCTGCACACAACAACAGTTGCCAGGAGAGATTTCAATAACAAGGTGGCCGAATTTCCAATAAATAGATTGTAGTTTTTTTTTGTTTTTTTCAATGAACCTGTAACGAACACGTTTCGTTGCGCGAAGCAAGACGAGCGGAGTTCTTTCTATAAATAGTTCGTATAAGATCTGTGCTATTCTTCACATTCAACCTCCTCAAACACCTTTGTTAGGAAATGGTTCACCCTTCCTTACTGGACGGCACCATCTTGATTACTGTTCGGCACTCAGCTTCCATTCAAATGTAAACAAAACATGGGGGAGGGGGAGATCATAGCCTCTAAATTTTCTCAATGTATAAAATAGTTTAATTTTTATTAAAATAATGATATGTAGGCTATAATTTAAAAATTGTCCATTTGTTTTAATTTCACGCAAAGCTACACGAAGGCTATCTGCGCTAGCCGTCCCCAATTTAGCAGTGAAGACAGGGAAGGCAGCTAGTCATCACCACCCACCGCCAACTTTTGGGCTACTGTTTTACCAACGAATAGTGGGATTGCCCGTCACATTATAACACCCCAAAGGCTGAAAGAGGGGACGGGGATTCGAACCCGCGATCCTCAGATTGCGAGTCGAGCGCCTTAACCACCTGGCTATGCCGGGCCGGTAAAATACAGATTTAGGTATGAAGATATATAGTATGCGCACAATATTTCGGAATGCTTTTCTATGACCGTCGTCTGCCTCTATCGCATTAATAGCAAATTCAAAACAATTTTATTTTGCTTTAACTCTATCCCTGTCCCGTGCATCACGTGTGATTCAATGAACATAATGCTAAAGCACCTGAATATCATATGTGATACACAGCTACATCTATTTGATATGCAGCTGATGCTCTCGAACATTACAATAGGAGCTGGTTGTATTGGTTCAACGTATAAGATCAGAAGAAAGCTTCATATGAGTATCACATATGACACTTAAAGCGCATGTGAATGACGATAGTTTAAGTTACTTTTATTTAAGAGAAAATGTAAACCTAGGATTTTTATCCTACTGTACACCTCCAATATCTGATAAGTGTTACTCTTAGTTCATTTTCAGAGCTGGGTTTCAATGGTTGAGGAAACAACCAACACAGTCGATGAAATTCTTTTGACATACTACAACTTATGAATTTATGAATATCGTGTATTTTAAATTAAATTTAACTTTTAAAAATACTTCCACCTGTTAATTTTCAAATGGCAACCTCCAATAAAACAGAGAAAATTTATTTTATTCTTTAAAGTTTAATTCGATTTAATTCCATCGAAAATCTGAAAATACACAACTATTGAAAGTCAAAATAATACCACTTATTGTACTCTGAATTGTTTAAATTATATAAACCTGCTACTTTATGTATTTCTTTCGTCCTCCAGAACCGTAATAATGTTTTTCAGACATCTCTTTTTTCAAATTTGTTAATAATTCATATTGAATTTAAGCGTAAGCCATAACATTTCTAATTTGTCACTTGAAGCAAAAAATTAAAATGAGTATCATTATACGATTTATTATAAGGCTTATTTAATGTTGTGTCACATAAAATTTAACATCTGAGATATACCATTTATTTGTTTACGTATCAGATGTTCTCTAAATTCCATATTTTTCTATGATATGCTTATACTAGCACAGTTACTAAAGCAGTAACAAAATTTAAAAATTAAGTTTCACAAACTGTCACGTTTTTGTTGAAAGAAATATTAAAAACAGGTTTTCCACTTATAAGCCTAGACACAAAATGAAATTCTTACAAAAGTTATGAAAAAACAACAACAAGTAAAATGATTTCCTCTACATAAATGTTATATGTTTTGCAATAGCATTTGAATGTTAGTTTGTAAATATATCCTGTGGCGTAATTTCAAATATTTCTATTCTTTAACAATGTAAGTAATTGTTGCTTATTATTATCGATGCACAACAATAAAGACGAAACTCTCGTGCAAAGAACCAAACAAAACAGCCAGAAGATAGAAGAACTAACAGCATCAATACTATTCGATGATGGTTACTAATGTGTAGGCAAACCTGCAAGTTAATATTAACGAGTCTCATTCGTACACACCCTTGATTTTCATTATTATTATTATTATAGTATCAGGTATTACAAACGATATTCAAAAACAAAGAATCTTTAATCATTTGTTCCAAAGTTATAGACGTACTGTACTAAAGTTACGATCTTTCTTCCAACTATCTTCACCGTTTATCAAACAGATGGCAAGAAAACCTAAGAAAAAAAAACCATAAGGGCTTTGTCTATTCCCAATTCTAATGGAACAAGAAAAGATCCAACCTTAACTTCGAGGAAGGAGTTTGCGGCTTATGAGGATACTTGGCGAGTAAAAACAATCAGAGATAATACAAACTCAAAATTAAATAATATTTAATAGCTTATAAGTATCTGTTTTATCTTTTAGATATCCTGTATGGGTACTGAGTTCACGTCATCTAGTGCACCGTATTGTTTGTTTACGAATATTCGCACAAAGTTACGCAAGGGTTATCAGCGCTAGCGGGCCCGGCATGGCCAGGTGGTTAGGGCGCTCGACTCGCAATCTGAGGGTCGCGGGTTCGAATCCCCATCCCACCAAACATGCTCCTTTCAGCCGTGGGGGCGTTATAATGTGACGGTCAATCCCAATATTTGTTGGTAAAAGAGTAGCCCTCTAGTCTTTCACTACTAAATTAGGGACGGCTAGCGCAGATAGCCCTCGTGTAGCTTTGCGCGAAATTCAAAACAAAACAATCAGTGCTAGCCGTGCCTAATTTTGAAACGATAGACTATAAAGGGATGGCAGCTAGTCAATAGCACCTCCTGTCAACTCAAGGCTATTCTAATCGAATAGTTGGATTTAGCTGTCATAACACACTTATGGGCCACAAAATGCCGAGCGCGATTTTTTTTTTAATTTTTGAATACAACTGAATAAGAATTATGTTTCCTAAAATCTACTGATCAGCACGATAAGCATTAGGTCACGCCCAACCCATAATAACTATTGCTAAAGATCTTGAAGAAAAAAAGATTGATATTCATAGAAAATACTCAAGTCTAAAACAACTTTTTGACTGAAAATGTGTTTTAACCATTTAAAATCTGCATACACGTACTTTGATGGTGGATATACACTAGTAGTTTTGGTTTCAAAAAGAAGATGGACATTGAGGCTAACCCTAGAGCTACCGACGGGATTTTCTCCTGTTTATGAGTTACTTACGTGATTATTTGTTAACCGAACAGTTTGTTAATACCATTAATACTGACATTAATATCACAGATTACTGCTGAGGTGCCCTGTATATTTTACGTGTAGGTGAATAATGTCATCCGTATTTTTTGTTTATATCTTTACCCTCATTGCTGTAATAGGTAAAAAAACAAAATTATACTTGTCATGAGACATATTTATTTGTTATATTTTTTATTCACTACATTCCGTAGGGATTTCTGAGATTGGAAGAGTGTATAATAATGGTATCCAACTACACTATATACGCCATATCCATTGCTGACGACGCGTTTCGCTCAATCCAGAGCCCTTCAGGCTGGCCGAGATACAACAAATAGTAGTAGTCGGAACACCAGCCAGCTTAATGAACTCTGGATTGAGGAAAACGCGTCGTCGACAATGGATATTGTGGTTGGAATACTGTTATTATACACTCTTCTAATTCTTGAAAATCACTAAGGAACTAAATAAAGAATGTACTGTTTAAAAATATAAAAGTCATAATACTAATAATGTCTTATGATAACTACAATTATAATCACGCTTTGCCAGCTTTTAAAAGGCGTTCACACCATAACAATTATTTTAAAACATAACATTACTCAAAATTATGCAATATTTGAGTTTCTATAGTAGTGAACGGTATAAAAAAAGAAGTCATTTAAAGTATAGTATAAGCAGTAGATAAAATAGATAAAAGAAATTTATCTTATGTATTGGTTAATGGTTTAATTAAACCCTTTGATAGACATTTTCTATCTTATTAATAACCTTCACATATTTTTGTCCGCTGAATTGGAGACATAAACTTGGATGATTGGTTT
>NW_013666381.1:284702-286987 GCF_000517525.1 Limulus polyphemus | reverse complement strand
CTCAGATTGCGAGTCGAGCGCCCTTACCACCTGGCCATGCCGGGCCATAAACTTGGATGACCTTTTTCTCATAAGGCTATCCTGCCGTTAATCACAGAATAATTTATTTTTTTATAGATTTAATTCAGAAAATTGGGAAAGTGTTTTCGTAGTTTTTCATGCATTAGTTTCTATGTTTAACATGACAGCAATATAGATATGGAAATTTTCCAACTGTTTTAAAAGTTGATTATATATATTAACTGTGCATACTGTACTGAGTAACATTTGGCTTAAAACTTGTAAAGTATTGAATAGAAACAGTTGGTTTCGTTCCTGTTATTGACAAACCTTGAAGACGGAAAATAGCGGCACAACCATTCATTATCTCACACTCAAGCAGAACAATATACATCCTTTTTATTGTTTCTTGATCTAACAATATTTGCTGCCAAAATATTAAGGAAAAAAAAATATAACAAAACTACAGTACAGTTTACATTGGTTGACTTATTATGCATAAACTTTGCACGCTTATTACTCTTCTCCGGAATTACTTTATCCTGAACATTATGCACGTCTAGAACACGTCTGCAAAATTTCATTCACCAGCTTTGTCTACTTTTGATTCAAGAGCCACATGAATAAAGCCAAGTGGGATTATTTTTGTTCTGTTTATAATATGACCTATTTGAGCTAAAGCAGAATTTTGGCCATTTTTGGATAGATGGTAACAATACAGGGCTGTAATTTCTATGCTTTAATGTAAATAAGCTGTCAGTAATAGTGTTGTAGACGTAATGTGTTTCGTGGGATATAAATAAGCTGTCGTTAATAGTGTTGTAGACGTAATGTGTTTCGTGGGATATAAATTAGCTGTCCTTACTATTGTTGTAGACGTAACGTGTTTCGTGGGATATAAATAAGCTGTCGTTAATAGTGTTGTAGACGTAATGTGTTTCGTGGGATATAAATTAGCTGTCCTTACTATTGTTGTAGACGTAACGTGTTTCGTGGGATATAAATAAGCTGTCGTTAATAGTGTTGTAGACGTAATGTGTTTCGTGGGATATAAATTAGCTGTCCTTACTATTGTTGTAGAAGTACAATTCAGTTTTTCAATCCGATATAATGAGCAGTCATTAAGTGTTGGAAACGTAATTTTTGTAGTCGAATATAATGGCCAATTTTAATAGTGTTTTAAATATAATTTTTGTAGCCGGATGTAAATTAGTAGTTTTAAGTGCTGTAGACAAAATATCTGTAATCGGATATAATAAGTAATCTTTAACAACATTATATATACTACTTTTGTAAAAGTCAGATAGAAACAGCGCCCTCAAATAACATTTGTTCTATACTTACCAATCTCATACTACTGTAGCAGTGTTGATTTCTATATAGTCAGATATAATGAGTAGTCCTTGGGGCTCTACGCTTGTTAACTTTAAGTCAAACGTAATCAAAAATGACATTATGTCGCACGTGGTATTTTCCTTGTCAGATATAATCATTAGTCTGTATGTCGATGTCCATATTTTCCTATCCCTGTCATTTAATTTACAGTCCGCGGGTCACCAGAAGATGAGATGAAACAGTGAGTGCATAATGGACGTGTAACAGCAGCAATTCAGGAATGTGGATGAAGCTGTAATTTGGAAGTGAAGTTTATTTATTTTCCACAGACAAAACAACTGGAGAAAGGTAGAAGTGAAAATAACCATCAACTGTCTATATAAATGGATTTGGTATTCGGTTAGTCGCATGATGAGTATCATGGACTGGAAGCGACGTGATATACAAGTTTAAAAGATGAGCTGGTGGAAAGAGTTTTCTTGGCGGATGAACGTTCTGACCGAGAACGTCAGAAAATATATTTTGAGAGAAAACGCTGTGAACCTCTTTAATTACAAGTTTTCCCCCCACTTTCTTGTGTTCATATCCGAAACATTTGGTTTTGTGAATTAAATCAAATGTGACTTTTTTTTTTTTTACATTTTCAGCTTCATTATTAAACAGTTCGAAGGTATTTTAATCCTTCCAGACGTCATAACGTACATGTTCAAGCCTAATTTCCAACGCTTCTTTTGCAACATAACATGAATAGGTGGGTTTAACTCGATTGACAACAACACAATCACAATGAATCAGCCAATCAATTCTAATTGTAGGTTGAATCTGGTAAGAGAGGTGGATTTGTTTGTACTCGAGCACTATACGGTTGGACACTAGCTTCTAGTTCACATAAAATAAAGTTCATTATACGGTTGGACACTATCTTCTAGTTCACATAAAATAAAGTTCAT
>NW_013666381.1:279370-283730 GCF_000517525.1 Limulus polyphemus | reverse complement strand
CTTCTAGTTCACATAAAATAAAGTTCAAGTATAGTGAACTTTATTTTATGTGAACTAGAAGCTAGTATCCAACCGTATAGAGTTGGATACTAGCTTCTAGTTCACATAAAATAAAGTTCACTTGAGCATATATGAATGTAACAATATCGACAAGTGACTTAAGTCGTTTTGTATAAGTTGATTGATATTTCTAGTAACGAAAATAAAAAATAAAACTGTTGGAAGCGGAAGGCGATAATGTTTCTTTCAAATAAAGAACTTTAAATCTCGATGATGACAAGACTTATAACAAGATAACAAGAACTAAATACACTGCAACACTCTGGGAAGAAAATGTATAAAACACTTTAGTAATCTAAATAATTTCTCATTTTCAACTCACCCACCCCCCATTCGAAGTAGGAAATAAGAAATACATTTTTTATTTTTTATTTAGTAAGTTAACCATTATCTTTGTTCCCTTTTAACACGGCTTCCATGTGAAAATCTTTGGCGCTATTTATTGTTAGGTAATGATGAGCGAATAAAATAGTCAACAGTAATATAGGTATTTAATGTCCATGTTGTTTGTAATTGTAATTTCCAGGATTATACAAGATAGAGCTACAGTGAACAGAAATCTGCAATTTTTTGTAAAACAAAATACTGTGTTTGTTATTCAGTGGCATAATTCTATTAGCACAGAAGTCATCGAAGTAAAAGCACCAATCAAATGACAAGGATATTCACGTTTTATTTTATTAAACACTTCAACAACAGTTTTTGTCATTCTGGATAGGCTATGATAGATACAGGAGGAAAACTCGTGATTTGAGTACGAAATTTTATTTTTTTTACTTCTGGTATTTCGTATTTGAATGCACAAAGTTTATAAAATGTAAAGGCAGTGCTGCGTATTTAAAGTAATTAAAACAGTTAAGTGACTTAACTAGACTATTCACTTTGATGGCCGTGCGGGGCATCTCAATGATTGTGAGGTAAAACTTTTGTGTGTTAAACCTATTTCAAGACGCGTGATACCTATCAAACACCTCTAGGTGAGCCAAATAGTGTGATCAAACCGATTAATTTATCCAGTAGGAGACACCAGATCTAGCGACGCTTTCAAAACTTGAGGATAAGAAGCAGGTATTAAAACTAAGAGTTACGGTACCGGTATTCTAAGTGTCTATAAACAAATGAAAACAATCACACAAAAAAAAAACCTCAACACAGACATTGCTGTTTGAGATGGAGCTTTGAGGGATGTCAGATCTATTCGGACGAGTATGGCCTGACGGTTAAGGTGGTCGATTTGCAATCCGCGGGTTGCAGATTCGAATACCCGTCACCGAACATGTTCGCCCTTTCAGTCATGGGGGCGTTGTAAAGTCACGGTCAATCCCACTATTTTTTGTAAAAGAGTAGCCCAAGGGTTGGCAGTGGGTGGTTAGCCTTCCCTCCAGTCTATCACTGTTAACTTATGGATGACTAGCGCAGATAGTCCTCGAGTAGTTTTGCGCAAAATTCAAAACATACCATATTCTCTAAATACTTTTCCCTTTACAGCGTATATCACTATCTACACAAACTCCTCCCTTTACAGCGTATATCACTATCTACACAAACTCCTCCCTTTACAGCGTATATCACTATCTACACAAACTCCTCCCTTTACAGCGTATATCACTATCTACACCAACCCCTCCCTTTACAGCGTATATCACTATCTACATAAACTCCTCCCTTTACAGCGTATATCACTATCTACACCAACTCCTCCCTTTACAGCGTATATCACTATCTACACCAACTCCTCCCTTTACAGCGTATATCACTATCTACACCAACTCATCCCTTTACACTGTATATTATAATTACACCAACTCCTCCCTTAGGCACATCGTCAGTATTTCCCTACTCTTAATTTAATTTTTGTATAGTTTAATGAACTTTAAAAACTTCACAAGCACACGTATTACTCTGTTATATAGAATCAACGGATTTCAAATAACAACTGGCACACTTAAACTAGGAACATACATCAAAAGAAAGTTGGCCTTCAAATATCTCAAGGTAGACATACAAATCTACAGTTTTTATAAAGATATTTTAGACCCAGCGATTATTAGCACACACACACACAAGTTACCAATTGTCTTTATTGTCAAAAATATAGAAATAGGTATAAAAAAGTAAATCAGCATTTATCTAGGAAATATTAAATATTTGTTCGTAACATAGAACTTTTAACCAGAGGGAGGGTAACCAATCAGAAGCACTTGCCACCTATTCGAATACTCTTTAAGAGAACATGAAGATTGATTGCTACAATTATAACGCGCCCACAGCTGAAAGTGCACTTTGAGCGACATATTGTGGCTCAAAGTTTGGAACTTCCAATTGGCAGCAAGGTACGCTAACCACTAAACCACGTTCTGCCAAAATACATTTAGAACTTTGGAAACTGTAGTTAATATTTTTAGAACTTACTGATGTGTAAGTTGTTCATTGTTCACCTACCTTTGATCAAGGAGTTGTTTTGAACAATACTTCATGTTAAAGGTACCAAAATAAATTAGTTTTCTAAGAGTTATTGACATTGTAACTTATTTTATTTAGAAACCTGGTAAATGTGAAATGTGGGTAAAGAAATCCGTGTCTTTTTATTTGTTTGAAGTTAAGCACAAAGCTACAAAATGGGCTATCTGTGCTCTGCCCACCACGAGTATCGAAACCCGGATTCTAGGGTTGTAAGTCCGCAGACATACCGCTGTGCCACTTGGGGCAGAAATCCGTGTCACCAGCTGACTTTGTAACATGTAATTCAAAATATAAGATATGAAGTTACATATTACGACGTGGATCAAACTTATAATTCAAAATGTAAGCTATGAAGTTACAAATTAGGATGTGGGTCGAGTTATTTAAAGGTAAGTTAAAAAGTCTGAAAAACTAAAAGTGAGGAGTTTCGACAATAAGGAAAAAAACATACAAATGCATGAATATACAACGAATTGATTTCTACAGTGGGCGTGATAAGGAAATAAAGAAACAATTCCACACGTACACTGTTTCAGTTCCTCTAGGAATAAAGTCTGTGGAAAACAGTTGTTTATTTTGTAATCTAAAGCTGCTCGTATTCACGGTAACTGTTTCCCCCCCCCCTTTGTTACTGAGCACAAGCACACTTACTTTTGACGAAGGAAACGTAAAAAAATATAATTTAATACTCATTAACACAATTTTTTTGGGGGGGGGGGTTATTTCAGTGTTTAATAAATTCATTTTGTTTTATACATTTTTTTTTTATATTTATTGAATAGGTTTAGAAGATCACTGGTATAAAGCATTTAGATTATATAAAAGCATACAAGTGTTTCATATAGTAATGAATAAAATAAACTTCTAGAGAACAATTCTTAAAGTTAATTGTTTCATTCTAATATGTACAACAATTTAACAAATGAAGGCAAATAACATATAAAAATAATAAAACGCCGACTCTAATAATAATAATTGCAAGACGTGTTATTTATGACTACAGTCATATCCAGTATTTACTATTTACCATGGCTGTTGAGCAGTTTCGTAATATGACTGATAGTGAGGTTTTATCGTGAAAGACAAACCCAGGACGTTGCACGAATATGCGCTATACATTTATTTTACATGCAAACAAAAGCGAACGTGAGTGTGTTTGTAACATATTCACGTATTTACGTACACACAAGTTAATCATTTAACTTATTGATTTAAAAGTCATCGATGTTTTTATGGAATTCAGAACACGGTGGTAACAATGATACAACTTACTTGATCCATATAATGAATATTTTGGGCAAAAAAAATTGAAGTTAATGCTAAGGACATCGCCAAAAGAGGCAGACACATAACCAATTGTGGTCTTATATAAACCCATATTTATATCTCTAGCAAGGGGTTATAAGTCCATTAATGGAGTTATAGTGGTTCAATCTAGTTTTCTATTTTCGATTAGTGTTTGTCCTAAGATGTTTGCACAAACATGTTACAATAACTAAAACACACATTCTCGCTTAAACACATGCATGACAAACGCAATCCACTATAAAGTTAGATACCAGTTCACATTCCAAGTACTGCCATAACATAATCTACTATAAAGTTAGATACCAGTTCACATTCCAAGTACTACCATAACATAATCCACTATAAGGTTTAACCCAAAGTTCACATCCTACTTTCTAAAATATAAGACAATCACGACCATGATAAACACCAATTCATATCTTATACCTTATTATACAAATAATATGTCATCTCTTTACACACATACAAAACACCCTTCCACAACCTAGATATAAATAACACCCGATTTCAAGACAACCGTTTATAACCT
>NW_013666381.1:275526-278692 GCF_000517525.1 Limulus polyphemus | reverse complement strand
GTGTGGCCGACACAACTCAAACAGCAAAGAACCTAGAAACCTGAAACTTTGCACCCATACTAAGTGGATCCTGAGAGTGTGCACCTGGGTATTATTACTTATCCAGGTGCGTGCACATCTTTTTAATGAGGTAGCTACCTAAAAACCACATAGAAAAGAAGTGTAACCACCATAGCTTCAAGCAGAAAGAACCAAGACACTTGGAATTTTGTACCCATACGGAGGGTGTGCAACTGGGTATTACTTATCTTATCTACGTGTGTGCGTGTGCATCTTTTTAATGAGGCAAGTTAGCGAAAAACCACATTGAAAAGAAGTGTGACCGCCATAGCTCCAAGGGGAAAGAACCTAAACGGCTGAAATTTTACACCCATACGGAGGGTGTGCAACTGGGTATCACTTATCTCATCTATGTGCGTGCGCATCTTTTTAATGAGGCAAGTTAGCGAAAAACCACATAGAAGTGGTTCCTTATATAACAACTTCTAATATATAGAAAAGTCAGTGAGTTTTGGTAACAATGCGTTCCAACAATGGCTTTTATGTCATGTTGCTTAGCAACAAAAGTATATAGGTTATACTTTTATGTTAAAATGGGTTCAGAATACACACACTGACATAGTCATCTAGAATATATCAACCTAATAACACGAGCGAAACCGGGTACTTACGTTAGTACTTAAGTAAAAACTTAATCTCACATTGACGGTCATTGGTTTATTGTTCATATTACAATACTTAACTTCAACTTGATCTCTCGCTGACAGTCATTGGTTTATTGTTCATATTACAATACTTAACTTCAACTTGATCTCTCGCTGACAGTCATTGGTTTATTGTTCATATTACAATACTTAACTACAACTTGATCTCACACTAACTCTTTCAAATACAGTAATAAAATATATAAATTTTGAATGCATAAAACATCAATGGTAAAAATGTTTTTTGCAAGAAAAACGACAGTTAAGACTGGAAAATCCAATTATTTTGTTATTACTAACAGAAATAATAAATCAAGTAATACAGAATTAAATATATTTTTAGTTTTTGCAGAATAAAAGTTTGATTTGATTTGGTTTGTTTTGAACTACTCAAGGGTTATCTGCGCTATCCGTCCCTAATTTAGCAGGGATAAATTAGAGGGAAGGTAGCTAGTCAATACCACCTACCGCTTACTCTTAGGTTGCTCTTTTACCAACGAATAGTAGGATTAACAATCACATTATAACACCCCCACGGCTGAAAGGACGAGCATTTTCGAATAATAAGAGGTTGTTTAAATAATTCTGTTGACGCAACATTAAGGGAAATACAACTAACACTAATAATGTAATCCTATTATTTCCATTCTTAAATCTTGGATATCATTCATATCCCGTTTTCAAAATTAACGTGCTTATTTTATTTCTATGAACTAATTAAATGTAAAACATTTCAAATACTGCCTAAACAACATCAACAGATATCTTGTAAGTCGTTATTATTAATAATACGAATTTGTTTTTTAAATAAATTTGTTTAATTTGATAAGAAATGTTCAGGTTTACAGCCAATTACTATACTGATATATCGATGGTATAAATATAAATATTTCCTTTTTTGTCCGACTCCAAAATCGAGAACCCTAAATCGTGAAGTGGATCAGGTGCAGGCATCCATTTTTATAATAACAAAGGGCATTTCTGTAAAATCAAAGTTTCTCAGTTATAAAACCATTCCATACCCATCCAAGATTACTATAGTTCTTTCAACAAGCAATTAAATGCTATCTACTTGTAGTATTTTATAAAAATTTCCCCTCAAAACGCTTTCATCTCGAATTTGTATTCATGCGTTCAGTGTTAGAAATACCTAGTTAATACATATCCCCAGATGTTATCCTTTACTTGTCTAAGAATATAAGTAGTAATATAATTATTGTTAATACTAGAATGAGCTGATAATTCATTTCCGTGGATAGATGTTTTATATTTATAGTGTTTACTAATGTTTCACTATAAAAGATGTGAATAATAGGTAGGGAGTGATTGATAATTCCTATAGAAAAAATATGAACATTCGTACTCGTACACTGTCAATAAAGTAAGATAATTATTAATGCAATTACTTTTATTACGAAACAGATTCTGCCTTATCACCATAATTCTGCCTTATCTTATCAACAGTAACAGTTGATTTCCAGTTAAAATTTTGTAGGTAAGTAAATAGCAAAAATACAGAATAAAAGGGAAAGTAAAAGTATCCACTCGCATGGGGTTGAGAGTAAAAAACAGTAGAGAGATTCATGCAGATACAAACATGTAGTTGTGTATTAAATGACAAACATAGAGTAACTCCGAAAAACAGATGTGAAAAAACGAACTCCTTTCACTAGGAAGTTAATTCCTGCACCATCGAGGCAGAATATCGATTCTAGAAAATTATTCACGAGAGTTAGAGAAATGTCTAATTATACACGCGCCCAGGAATGTGCGAGACCTCGAGACTTTTGCAATTCTTTTTGCAACAATACCATACTTTTGTTACGAGTTAACGCTTAAAAAAAACCAACTCTGCTGTTTAAATAAATAATTAACTTGGATGTTTATCAGCTCCACTAGGAGGTAATATTCGGCCTGAACTAGACGAACTATGGTGGTATTATAGGGTGGTAACATTTGTTCGAATATGTAGGCTTAGCGAAACCGCGGGGTGTTCATGTTTAATCTACTTCAGAGGATTGACTGCTAATGGGTGGAAACATGCTGTCTAATAGTCGAAGCGAAAGGTGGTAATGTTTTTTACAAATGTAAATTATTAACGGGCTGTAGGGTGGTAGCATTTGTGCTGTCTAAAACATTATACTGACGGAAAGGCAGGATGGTAATGTCTACTCTCTGTCTATCTATGTAACACACACACACACACACACACACACACACACTATTATCCCATACAAGTAGAAAAATGCAAAGGTGATAAAATAAAGAAATTAGACTTATAGAGAAAAATCACCTTTAAAAACTATGGTAGTAATTTATTTACTTGGCGACGTTTCAATCAAACTTTTTTTAAAGCCAGAAATGAGTCATATTTGTCAAATAAATAAAACTATTCAAAGTTTATCCAATAAACTCTAAAAACCTATTTCTTATATATATATATATATATATATATATAATAA
>NW_013666381.1:266080-275418 GCF_000517525.1 Limulus polyphemus | reverse complement strand
GTAAGACTATTTCGTCAAACTGAATAAAGATGTTCATAGTTAGATTTTGCATATCATAATTACAACTGATGCCCAAGTTCGTTTAACATTCATTTTCATATATCATACGCCCCATTACGTACTGTTTTATATTACTCTGTTCGTCTGAAAACAAAGAAGTTTTGTATTTTTTACAGTGTTCTTGTTACCTGCGGCTCCATAAACCTGGGTAAAGTATGGCTAGTTTTGACAAGGTATGGCTAGTTTCGACCTTTTCCTTAGAAAATGCTAGTTGAAAACAGTAATTACAGATTTTTCTGGAAATAGATCTTGGAAAAGATTGATTTAGTGATCAAAATACACCAAAGTGCATGACTAAAAACCTAGGTTACAGGTCAACAAAGAACCTAGTTAATTTTCACATTTTTTTTAATAACAGCATCTCATCAAGCATTTAAAACACCGAAATGTACGCGTATTCCAATTATTTTAAAAATAATTTGTAAAAAAGTTAAGTTATTTTACGATTTACTATTCTTAAATCAATGATACAAATCACTACGGGAAATTCTAACGCAAGTCATTCATTATTTCTTGGAAAACAGTTATCCAATCAGCGATTATTAATTGAATCCGAGCTAGAGTAAGAACGTATTCATTGTGTTGTTTTAGTTTCTGTAGGTAATGCACTGAAAATGTCTACAAAAATCTATTATATTCATTACTGCTTGTCACGTGTCAATATTCTCGTACTATGCTGCCTATTTTGTCACGACTTGTAGAAACGATCGGTACATTTTATTATCCAGTAAGATAGAGTATGTTTGTTACTTTTCTGTCTTAAATAATTTTACGTGTAAAAAAATACTTGGCTGAATAAAAAGAACGGTATGTACACATAAAACACCAAATCTATCGCGTATATCGCCTAGTTTATAAAGTTTCAACGGTAATCGTAGAATAGTTTATTCGTGTCAGTTGTCTTTTGACGATTTTTGTTGTTTTGCTCAAGTACAACGTAGTCTCGAAAGTTTATTGTATAATTCCATTACCACAAAACTTTCTTGTCCAATTTCGTTAACCCGAATGTTTCTTATTTAATCTTATTAACTTGAAAATACAAGTTTGGATCAATATAGATTTTTTAATGTTAATAATAATCAGAAAACTTGTGCGATCGACAAAGCAGAAAATTCATAATGAGAAATACGTTAACCCGAGTGTATTCTCTAAAGACGCGAGGAATTCCAAAGAGGGTTAAGTTATCTTCTGTGTTGAGTAAGATACCACGATATCACTGAAGCTCATGTTACTAGCTTTCACGCTGCGTTATAGTTTTAGTACGAGTCTATAGACTAAAAACTTATTGTTCTGTTGAGGTGTACATCCGAGGTATACAAAGAACTGAAAACTAATGAAAATGTTATATGCATCCTCATCCTGTCTAATCCCCATTTCTTTGATGAATTTGATAAGCCATTATTCATTATATCTTTACTTAAAGAAAAACAAGTATTGTTCTTTCAGGGTTATTTCTCGTGTATTGGTGTATTTTGTGTGAACTTCATTAGGTCAGATCTGTAAGTGTTTGAAGTTGAAGTAATCGTATTTGCGATATTCTACCATTTATAGTTTTGTATAAACAAGTCTTGGTATTTTGGTCTCTCATACTTAATTAGAAATACTTCATAAAACTTTCTAAACAATTATAATGTAACAAATTACTTTAATATGGTATAGAATCCCATAAACTCCAATCTTTATAAACGAATGAAATAATTGAAATTTAATAGAATGTTTATCTATATCTACTCGATAAATTAGTATAGAGGGCAGTAAGTCACTTTGATTTTAAGCAAAGTAAAATCCTAAGTGAACCTCCTGAAAATTTGTCATATAGACACGAGGGAAGATTTTTTTTATGGAATAAACATATATATTTTACATATAGTTCCAAATCCTAAAGTAAAACGTGATAGTTCTTGCCAACGAAATAACTGTAATACAAGGAATGTAATAGTTACTTAAGTTAAAATAATTTCGTTAACCAGTTTGCTACAAAAAAACTTTATATTTTATACATATTGTTCAACGCAATAAAAACACGGATAAAATATACTCCTATTGTAATTTTATAAATGGCTGAATATAATATTTTTATATTGTAAGTTTTTAATACCACTAGACAGTGATACTGTCCAGATGATGACTTTGCTTGATGTTTAGCGCAAAGTTACACAATGGGCTACGGGTTTCGAAACCTGATTTTTTGCATCGTAAGCCTGAAAACTTACCGCTGACCCGAAATAAATACATAATAAAAAACAGTTCTACAAGTTGTAAGGCATACTTCTCTCTTGAATATTATACACTTAATTGACGTGTAAAAATGGAAAATGCTTTATATCAATTTCTTTCAAAATACGAAAACCACTAGAATAAAACCTTCCGTAACATTTAAAATAAAAGATTAGAAAATACTATACTGAGTGTATGAAAAGGTTCACAGTCTACTGAAAATACCTAAAAAACCATCTTTATGATGTAGAACAATATTTACAAATGAATGTTAAGTATAGAATACAGTAATGTACAGTCAACGGAAACTAATTTGTTTATCGAGGTCGAGATAACAGTTAATTAAAAATAATTATGTTTCAACCAGGAAATTTTGAAATATTTTCAAATACAATAAAAAAAACACTATGAAAAGTATTTCCTAATTTAACCCTAATGCTGATTAGCAAAGTTTCTTTTGTAAATGTTAATCGGTAGGTAGCTTAAGAGTTGAAGCAGCTACTAGGCCTAAAGCGCATAGAGCAATGTTGGAGTTTATTATTTTATTTTATAACTTATAAAATACTTTACTTCCTGTTTATCTAAATTAAATGAAAGGGTAATAAGTTTAAATGAAAATATGGAAAACGTTTTTCCCAACAATCGTGTCATTTCCTTAATAAAACAATAGGAAGTTCTAAGCTATTATATATATATATATATATATATATACTAAGTTTCTATTTAAGTTTATTAAGTTACCATAGGAAACAATACTAAACCTACATTTAATTACTACTACGATAACATTAATCTTGCACGAATATAGTTACTCCACGTGGAAATTGTCTTATGTTTTGATTTAAAATTTACGCGAAGAAACCAAAAGAAAAATATACTACAAGACACTTCAATCTCTGTTTATCAATGTACTAGTTTAATTACAGAAATATTAAGTTGAAGTCTTCTGACTCAATTTGAAATATTAATCGGGAAAACATACATTAATTTTTAAGTAAGCAAGTCATAGTCGAGTACGATTTTACCACATTTTATAAACTTGGAATCCATAAGAGCTGAAGTAAGTGAAAGGAAATAAGACTTAATGTTCAAATATATTAAAGATGTCAAATAAGAAATGCATTTTCATTTCTTCTATAAAATGTTCTATTTTCAGACAGTAAAATTTTTCTCCTGCCAAACAACTTGATAAAAGTTTAAATAACGAGTACATGGAAGAAAGAAAAAAAAAAACGTTTTCGAGCTGTAGGCTGACGTTTAGTCTTTCAGTGCATAATTTTTAGAATGTACAAATTGGTAAGAAATTCCATTTCCTCATTCTAGGCCTCGTACTCACTGCGGTAATTAAAACACGTTATAAAAGTAAAATACTTATGATCCTAGGGTAGAATCATATTATCTGCACCGAATCTCACTTTTGTTGTGGTTTCTGGGCAAGATGGAAATGTATTTTAGGGTTTTGCACGAAGATTAAAGAAGTTAGTCTCGACGAGAAATTAATATTTTGTTTGGAATTAAGCACAAAGCTACACAATGGGTTATCTGTGCCCACCACGGGTATCTAAACCCGGTTTCTAGCGTTGTAAGTCCGCTGTGCCACTGGGGGGGGGGCGAAATGTATTATCATAATTTATCTACTTTTTTAACATCCTGTGAAACTTGTATTGATTTTAAATTCGGGCAAGTCATTGTTTTATCACCGAAATAATACTTTGGAAAAACCGATATCTATTTATTTACTGAAAACAAAGGTTTAGAATACTTTTACGAAATGTTCTATGTTAGCACGCGAAATAAAAACTATATAACACGATGACAAAGTGACATTAAAAAATAAAGTTTGTTTTTGGCTAGAACTCATGGTTATGCTAATATTGTAAACACTCGGAAAATATAATTAACGCAGTATCTGTAGCTAGTCTCATTTGGATTTTCAAGAATTAGAAGAGTATAATGATAGTATTCCAACAACATTATATTTGATTGTCACCACCACCCTACCACCCACCATCTACGCTAACGGATTAAATGTCACTCTTATAAAGCACTCACGGCTTAAAGTGAAGGAATATTTTGTTGTACCATCCCGAAGTCGAGAGTTTTATCAGAAGCCAACCAATGAGGAATCAAAGTAAAAAAAGAATAATTCCAGTATCCTAATATATGTAAAAAAATTATAATATAAATTATTTTGATCGTATACGTTATGCCACTATATTATTTTGTTCGCCTAAATGATAAAGCTAATTTTCCTTTAAGTTTTCTGTAAAAAAAAATCAAGTTAACAACTTCCAATAAGAATATATTGAAAAGAGTTACCTTATTTCGCCGATTTTTCTCTAAGTATGAAGTTTCTATAGAAAAGAACTGTACCTAATGAAGCAAATTGTACTAAATGGACAATTGTTCAGATCCCTTGCTGCCCTATAACTACTTGCTCAGTCCGACAGCAATGATTATGAACTATTGCCCCATAGTGCAATTTTCAAAGTTAAAAGGCTTCTAAAAAAGGTGGCTAGGTTATTTTCAGACCACACATCTTGAAACTTCCACAGACACTCGACAGTACGTAGAATTTGCCTTCCAATGTCACACTTATGCAGAACAAAAGCTTAATGAAGTTATTCCGAGTGATATGAGAAGTATGTGATAGAATGGAACTGCTATGATTTATCACGAAAACCGTCGTTGATATTGATGTGCGACTGAAAGATTTTGAACTGTTGGCTTGCGAACGTTTCAAGTTACACATTTTTGTTTATTATATTATTAACTGTACCATAAAATATGCTTAACTTTATTGCAATGGCTTCATGAGTCAACGAACTCTGCTTCATAACCATAGTGTTCATTTTGCAGATGGTCAGAGTATTATCTTTCATAGCCATATTTCACTTTGCAAATGAAGGTTTGTCTTATTGATTTTCTGCGCTAGCCATCTCTAATTTTGAAGTGTTAGAGTAGAGGGAAGGCAGATAGTCAACACCACCCACCGCCAACTCTTGGACTACTCTTTACCAACATATTATGGGCTTGATCGTCACTTATAACGCCTCTCAGGCTGAAATGTCGAGTGTGTTCAGCGATGAGTTTCGATCCGCGACCTTCAGATTGTGAGTCGAGCGCCCTAACCACTAGATCTTGCCAGTCCACGGATGAGGGCGTTGCTTCAGAATGAACTCTGGTTTCCAAGCCACTTGTGATTTAAAGACTGCCCAAGTTTTTCCTATTTCCCTTCTTCAAAATAAATATCAAATACTCTGACTCTAGATTTAACGGTCTTACCATACAAATATTTTTTTAGAAAATGATTTAAGCCACAAGGATACCAGTTGCGGCATTTCATTTTTGAGTGATCAGGAGTTCTCCGTGAATCAAATTTAAAAGTACTCTACATGTTGCCAGTGTCACTATTTCTGACATATGTGGCACATGCATATCTACAAGCATATACAAATCGTTCAATATATGTAAACTTTAGACCCCAATAAAAGGCAATATACATGTAGGATTAATTAAAATGTGCAGCTTTGGGTCAAGTTTAATTATACTGAAATAAGTTAATATGTTCATTCATTTAGGCACGATTGGATCAATAAGATTCTTCAATCATCGTAATTTTGATATTTGTAAACATATTTTTCATGACGGTGGGCCCCTTTGAGTGATATAAAAATACCAACACAATCCTTAATAATAAATAAATAAATATATAAGTTGTTGTCGTCACTTTTACTACATAAAATAGAATGTTTGCATGAATGAATAGAATAGGCAATAGAACGAATTTAATTATCCATTGAAGTAACTTTAGAATGAAATACTGAAAGTATTTACGTGATAATTAGTTAAAGGTCAGTATTTTTTTTGGGGGGGGGTGAGATGAAGGACTCAGGTGCATGCATGTTTAGTAACGAACAGCTGTTTAATAGTTTTGTCATATTTATCTAGTTAGCAACATTTGTACTAACCTTCAAATGCTAAAACACATGACATTAATATTCCAATAAACACTGATTAAGAAAACATCATATCGATGATTCTGGACTTTTATACCGACATTACAAATTATCATAAAGTTTGTATGAAAAAACAAACGTTTAGTAATGTTTACTACCAATGGTATAGCACGAGTTGAAGATTTCGTCAGTCGGTTAACTGTAGTTTGTTTTGTTTTGAATTTCGCGCAAAGCTACACGAGGGCTATCTGCGCTAGCCGTCCCTAATTTAGTAGTGAAAGACTAGAGGGCTACTTTTTTACCAACAAATAGTGGGATTGGCCGTACATTATAACGCCCCTACGGCTGAAAGGGCGACCATGTTTGATGGGACGGGAATTCGAACCCGCAACCCTTAGATTGCGAGTCGAGCGCCCTAACCACCTGGCCAAGTCGGGCCTAACTACAGTTCACTAAAGAAGTTGCTATACCAGAGTTATTGATTTGACTGGTGCAAGTTTTGTCTAACAAATCTTATCAAGTTATTTAGTGCATAGAATAAGATATTTTTTCACACACACCACATAGAAATCACGTATGCCAGGTATATAGTCTGTTGAATTTGATTGGCAACTTGTGCGACACATGGTCTAAACCAGTTAGTGGTATCCGCCGCCTATGTGGCCAGTCTTTACTAGATAACGGTACTGAATGTGACAACTATAATGTTCCCACAGGTGAAAGTGTAGATCGTGTTTAGCAGGATATGTTTCTAATCTTGGATCTTCCTATCCGCACCAGGCACACTAACCAATAGGCCACGCCCTGACCCAAAACATACGTAAACAACAGGCCTTTAAGAAAGAAATAAATATAAGAGATTCTATAGTATGAAGATACCTCTATTTCATATTAAGACTGATATTATGTCCACCAAATTTGGGCAGAGCGCAGCTTAGTGGTTAGCATACCGAACTATGGATCTGAAGTCACGTGATTCTCGCCCCATTATCGCCAAAAAACATTGCGCTCCACATTTTCAGCTGTGGGTGCGTTATAAGAGTGACGATCAAATCCCACTATTCGATTAGAGTAGCCCATGAGTTGGCAGTGGGCTATGTTGATGAATGCCGTCAGGGATGGATAGTGCAGATAGCCCTCAAGTAGTTCTGAATGAAAACCAACAGACAACAAGCAAGCACTAAATGACCAACGTGTATACAGTAATATTATTATAGATACCAACTCAACACATTTAACTATAGAAGGCTTTTAGCGTATGGCATTCCTTTAATGACGTTAGCCTTCCAATGTAGATGTTTTCTTATTAACACACTCGTCATTCTTATTCGGAGCAAGAGATCTCTATCTATTTAGATGTTACTGTATGACATCATCATTCAAATTGTAATAGATGGGGTTAAGATGTTCAAAAACATTATATAAGTAAGTCAGGGTGGAAATAGCTAACACCAATAATCGAGTATTTATTTTCACTGACGTCAGATTTGAAACTACTATTCACTAGCGCCACAAGTGACAAAAATTAATGTTGGCAGGCTCTACAGCTGTATAATAATGGATTTACTTTTAACGATCGATAATTAAGGTAACATCATTAATTATTTTTGAATATAAGTAATGATATAAAGGTTGATGTGTTATTAGGCTAAACTGCATTGTTCTACTACTTGGATAAAAGTTAGGAACTCGGATGACGCCAGAAATTTGAATGTATACAACTTACAAACGCATAAAAAATTTGACCAAAGTCCGTGTAAGAATATATACACAAGTAGATGAAGCGGATATTGTTAGTTTCTCTGCAGTACACAGTGTGTTTTGACAAGAAACCCTTTATACAGGGATAGAAGGTCTTCAATTAACAAAATCTACAGCTTAAATCTAAAGAGAGAGACTCGTTTCATGAGTAATAATTTAGTATAGAGACGTATTTTTACGATCTGAGTACATACAAGTGTTAAACAATAAGCACTACTCAATAATTGTTCATATCCAACTACTCAACCACCTGCTGTGTATTTCAACCATATTTTCAGAAGTGTTTGAACTATAGGCTATAGAAAGTGAAGGCAGGTAATTGGAAGATGTTTAGCTTTACTGCTTATACTATTAAGATAATCTCTTAAAGAGAGTTACCAATATTATTCTACAAGTTTTCTAATAAAACAAGCTCACAGTTGACACACGTAATACTTTTAATTTACAAAATTATAAAATTGATTCATGGAAAGATAAATATTTATCTACTATTCAAACGATTTGTATTAATGTATCTATGTAGCTATTAATCTGTCTAATTACTGAACGATTACTTATACGAAACTGTTATGTAGTACTTCTCTGTGATAAAGATACTAAGAAAATAATCGATACTGTACTGCGAAACCTACAAACCCATCTGTTTTATCCTTCACGGCATCCACACGCAATATGCTGACAAGTTTAACAAAGAATGAAATGACACTTTACGTATGCTACTTCAGTCTTGCCAAACAACTGTATGGAAGGAAATAAAAACTAACCGAAATTGTTCTCACTTCTGCACGTACAGTCAATATTTCAACATCAAGTTGCTCGCTGTGAATTAGTCTTATGTAGAAAATTGGAGATATTCCAACTAAAATGAACAGCAAAAAATGTCAAAACAGCAAATATAGGATATGTTTAAAGAAAAAACAGCATTAACACAATGGTTCAAAGTCAACGAAACTTTCAACTTTATGTTAGTGCTTTTTTAACATATGCCATATTTTAACCGTTTGGATTTTTACTATAGTTTTATGAAGGTTATCAAAATATATTGAACAATACAACTGAACGCGTTAGAAAATGAACACTACGCCCACCACAATAAAATGTGCCAAACCAAAATATTTTGTATACACTCGCGTATTAAAAAAAATCCGTTAGATTTTATTGATAACAGAGATTTAACAGATGCGTACATTAGAATAGATACGTATCTAGTTTCTTATGTACAACATACAGTTACAAATACGTTTTCTAAAAATAGATTTGCCACAAAATAGAAATAAGATTAAAACGAGCTTCATCCTTTATACGTATATATATATATATATATATATATATATATATATA
>NW_013666381.1:259490-265557 GCF_000517525.1 Limulus polyphemus | reverse complement strand
TATATATATATATATATATATATATATATATATATAGTTGATTATCTTACGTCGGATCGACCTTTACTACCGTGTGAAGTAAGATAGCATTTATTTTTCAAACCGAACTATCTGATTAATTAGTTTAAGCCAATAAAAGCAACTCGGTGGTGCTACCAGTCTCGTTTAATACTGGTTTGAGTCCATTTAGTAATAAACTTTCTTTTATTTTAACTCATTAATCTCTTTCCTCGAGTTATGATCTTGAAACCTTCTTTCACGAGGGGTTCATCGCATTATTTCAACACATTTTGCTTAACACTATAAAAAAGCGATTAAGTTTTACATACGGACGTTCCTTAACTCCTGATTCTGAGGATGTTTTAGTAGATTTAATATACTTATATCTAGAACATTGATACTGATATACGACTCTAGCAATATGCCATTCCTACATTCTATCTTTAAACTTGAAAAGGTTCGTAACCCTGGCGGTTTATTTCATAACTCACATCAACACAGTTTGAAGATACGCCCTTCTACATATTCTCAAAAGTTATTTCTTAATACTAAAAGATGTACTTCCCCAATGATGTAAGCTAATTATATTTTACTTCTTTTTATCTACAATAGGTATATAGTTATGTAAATAAACTTTATTCGAATAATATTTCATAACTTTACTTGGGGTTAAAATGTAAATAAAAAAGAAGACATTCTCAAATTAACTATTATTTTATTACAAGTTACAGCTTTTACGGTACAGAAGTACACAAGAAAATGATCGCACCAGTGATCGAAACGTCGTATCTGCACTGTAAAAACTGTAACTTTAATAAAATATTACTTATAATTAACATGTATAATAAAAAATTTACATTTCATAAAGACAAGTAGGGATGGATATATACGTAACCTAGCTAGCTATAGTAGTATAGAAAATTTTAATGCCACAAAAAGTATTGATACAAGAAAGTCAAAACTAGAAAACTAAGTTACTTAATTTTTACTCATTTCTTTCTAGTTTTGACTTTCTTTTCCAATACTTTTTGTAGCATTAAAACTTTCTATATTACTATAGCTATCTTGGTTGGGTATATATCGATCCCTAATTGTCCTTATAAAATTATTACAATTATTTTATTTGTTTCCTTTATTTGCTATAATTTTGTGCGCCAGCAACTCCTAGCGTGGGGCTAGCGTATACTTGGATTCGATTTCAGGACTTCTCCCAAGCTCAAATCTAATTATATGCCCAAAGTAGCGCATCGTCCGTTTTACATATATATTGGGACCCCAGACGGAAGAATTTCGTGAAAGAATTAGAGTGATAATATTCGTCATTTTTTTCTGTATGCTTGTCTGGAAAATTCACTTACATGAGAATTTGTTGAAATAAAATGTTGATTCACTCCATAAACACGTATATAGTTATTTAGACGGCTTTATAATTACAATAACCTTTAGTTTTGCTCAGCTAATACTCCGAAATAGTCATTATTAACATTTAGATATTTTAAAGGTGGTTTTAAACGGGCGATTTTCATTGCCGCCATTTTGTTTCATCACGGTCCCTACTATTAAGTACTACGTACTTAATGATAAGTAAACTCAAAACGACACTACTGATTCTCAAATTAAGTTGATGTGTTATGGCTAGAGTTTTACATCAGTATCAATACTTCAGATGTAAATCCATGTATATTTGATCTAATGCAAGATCTTTAGAATCAAAAGTTAAGGAACATCTAAATTTCAGATGGAACCAGTTTTACAGTATTAAGAAACTTGCCTTGAAACAATGTGATGATCCCTCGATGAAAGAAGGTTAAGATTGCAGCTCAAGGTAAAAAGTGGAAACGATTTTCGAAGTTTATTTTTAGGCAGGAGACAATAACTTTAATTCCTTTTTGGGTTTATTGCAAAACTTAATTATACAAATTGATGTTTTAATATTTTTCAAGATTCTTTTTGACATTAGATATAATTCAAATCCAAATAATGGTGGGTCAAATGTAAAACAAATAATACAAACATGCAAGATAAACCCACAAGGCCGATACGATTAAATTAAATGTTTCATAATTTGTCAGTGTAGTTAAAATCTCTGTGATTCTTATACACAAGCTTTTAAGATCTGTCTAAGCCTGTGGTTCCCAAACTGTGTTCCACATGATCCCAGGGTTCCGCTGAGGGTTTCGAAGGTTTTCGTGGATTAAAATCAACAATGGCGGATAGACCGTTTATATGGAATTGATCAATCTTATTAAGGCATTGAAATTAGCATTTCAATTCCCATTAAACGTTAGGGCGTAGAATAACATTATAAGTTTATTTATTGATAATATCAAGTACGTGAAGTTTAGCCCTAACTAAACTAAAGTAAAAAACGTACACAAGTTAGTGTTAACTCATCTCTATCTAATATAGGTAGTCCTTAATAAAGGACTAATTAATGTTAGGCATAAGACAAGTGGATTTCGGTGTCTGCGATAAGAATTCTTTGGCATGATTCTAGAAATCCTGTATTTAAAGAAGTACTGTTACACTAAAGATTCTAATTTGACCGCAGGTTTTGTGAGTCTCTGCCAGTTACTTCAATAAAACAAACTATGATAAAATTTCAATTTGTGACGAGTGAAACAAACTATGATAAAATTTCAATTTGTGACGAGTGAAACAAACTATGATAAAATTTCAATTTGTGACGAGTGAAACAAACAATGATAAAATTTCAATTTGTGACGAGTGAAATAAACAATGATAAAATTTCAATTTGTGACGAGTGAAACAAACAATGATAAAATTTCGATTTGTGACGAGTGAAACAAACAATGATAAAATTTCGATTTGTGACGAGTGAAACAAACAATGATAAAATTTCGATTTGTGACGAGTGAAACAAACTTCATAGTTTGTTTCATTCATCACAAATTGAATTTTCATAGTTTGTTTCATTCATCACAAATTGAATTATCATAGTTTTTTCATTCATCACAAATTGAATTATCATAGTTTTTTCATTCATCACAAATTGAATTATCATAGTTTTTTCATTCATCACAAATTGAATTATCATAGTTTTTTCATTCATCACAAATCGAAATTTTATCATTAATTCAATTTGTGATGAATGAAACAAACTATGAAAATTCAATTTGTGATGAATGAAACAAACTATGATAATTCAATTTGTGATGAATGAAACAAATTGAGAATTCAGTTCGTTTTTTTAAACTTTTATAGCAGAACGTTTCTTTATACAATCTTCAAGAAACTCAATAAAAGAAACTACTGAAAGACAGTAAACCTTATATTTTAATTTTTATCTCAACTATTAGATATTAATAAGTTTTTGAAGCAATTCTAAATCTAAATCAAATAAGTTTTCACTATATCCGAAATGCATTAAAATACTGACTAAGGATTGTTAAGGACCTGCATAATCTTATTTCCTAGTAGTAATATACGGAGTGGTCCAACATTATCTTTCCTATTTTAAAATTTAACAACTAACTAAGTAAGGAAATACAACCATGCAATTTAACATCTTGTTGCCCTGAAACAGGTTTTATTGACATGTTAGTAGTCTTTTACATGTGCACCATTAGTGGCTCTCACCACGTCTAACCGATATTCGATTTCAGTCAACGTTTGCTGCAACATGTCCACAGTTACAGTGGTGATGACGTCCGTTATCCTGGACTTTACCTCCGTGATGTTCGTTATAGGTGTGCGATACACGATATCCTTAACATACCCCCATACTTCTTTCCTGTAATTACGCTGCAACATAGTCATTGACTTGGTCTCTGCAAGCGAAACAACGCATTTAACCTTTTCTTGCACGGTTGCCATTTTACGGGGTAATACTACTCATTGGAGTGAAAAAACAAACAAAAACAACATGAAAACAGACACAGAGTTGGGTACAAGGTGTTCACAACTGCATGGTTGTATTGCCTTAGATATTTAATTACTAAATCTTAAAAAAGAAAATATAATTTTGGACCACCCTGTATAATTACTATCTAACAGGACGACATCATCCTATAGAATGAGCATAGGTAAAAACATTAAAGTACATGTCGATCACAAGATAAATCATTAAAATTTTTGTGTGCGTTAAAATAATGTATGTAATATCTGGGCGGAAGTCGGAACAGCTTAGAAATTACAGACTATTCTTCATGTGCCTTCTTGGTGAGGCAATCTAAAATATTCTATTATACATAATAACAATATAGCGGTTTTTAAACGTAAAGGTACTTCCTGAATTTTACGTATTGTTCTACTTATTCAAATATATTTACTGTATACTTATGTTCACCATAACACACCACACCTCCCTTTCCAATGAACATAGTTAGTCGTGTTTTAGGAAACAGGAAATTATTCTCTTTTGAAAAATAAGTGACAATATTGACAAAGTTTTTTAACTTTCACTTCTCTAATTACTTCAGAAATATTGAAAGCTTTTTCTGTGAATTCTGATCTACATGACGTTGAAAACTGAATCGAACCTGCTTAATTTTCAACCAAACTCGTCATTTTATCCCTAGTGTACTATAATTTTTGATGCACAGACAAACACAATATAGAAACAATTTTGTAGCACTTGTGAAATTTATAATCCAGAAACAAAACTTGCATTCTACAGAGAGTACTTTTAGTCAGGGAGAGAGCAATAAAGATCTACCGATTATAGGTTTTATATTCGAAAAGTTTGGTTTTTTATTGCAATTCTTTTCACTTATGCATGCGTGAAAAAGAATACATAGGATAATAAAGAAATATACAAGTTAATACTAGATATACTTCCGCAGGGTCCCGAAAGATTTCTGTTTTCGCAGACAGACTTGCAATCACTTACCTGTCGGATTCTTCATTTACTTGTTGCTGTACTCGCATGTTTAAGGCCTAGGTGTTGGTCAATACAAAATTATACCCCCCCCCCCCAGTGGCACAGCGGTATGTCTGCGGACTTACAACGCTAGACTCCGGGTTTCTATACCCTTGGTGGGCAGAGCACAGATAGCCCATTGTGTAGCTTTGTGCTTAATTACAAACAAACAAAATATACACCCGGAGTCTAGTTGGTTATATCCCCGAAAGGGGGTCACGTGTTTTAACCATTAGCACCACTGCACAGTAGTGTGTTGTCTGTTAGCCAGTCAGTCAGTAGGCATTAAAATGATGTCACATAAGGGACGCTTAACGTTGAAATTTGTACTGTCGTGATGTGTCAGTAAAACGTGTGCATGCCATGAATGACGAGAAGAACTGTGCACTCTGTAGGCTACAACGCAGAATGATATGTGAACTTCAAAAGCAAGAAATAAAAAATATTTTACTCGTAATTTTGGTTTTATTTACTCTTGAGAACCAACATTAAAACAATATTTTGACAAACAATAGCTTTTTATCCGTTTTTATTTAAATATTTTATAAAACTTTCTAATATAAGCAAGATTTTTAATTGTACAGAAGTTCGTAAAAAGTGTAAGAATAATTTTTGAATGTTTTATGTTCAACAAATTTGTAGGTTAGTTTGAGTAACTCGCCCTCCTCAGCTAACCACGTCGTACTTACTTAATTAGAGAACTTATTTCTTTATTTTATAAGAATTTGTAAAACTACAGCTATGTTATTACTCGGCTACAATCTTAACTTCGTGACAACTGTGTCACTACAAACATAATTCTCCAAAATCGATTTCTGGCGCATGTCAAAAGTCTTCAATCGTACACTGCCAAATGTGACTGTTTGTACAGAGGTTAATCAACTAAAAGTACTTTTTTCTCTCCGTATATTGCCCACATGCATCAGATGTAACAAAATTTCGTGATAGCTGGATTCGTGTATAAGCTAACTTATTTGATTAGTTTTAGTCTTTCGAGAAAAATAATCGATTTTTTAACGACTGTATTTATTCTTGGATCACGACAACAACGTTTTAGTTTTATTTATCTAACCCTCCCTTATTTTTTAATTTGTTTTTAGTCCGAATTTTTCCCCTGCATTTTTTTTTCATTCTGACTTTATGACAGGGATATTTAATAGCGAAAAATAAAACATTTTCTATGAG
>NW_013666381.1:252847-258584 GCF_000517525.1 Limulus polyphemus | reverse complement strand
TATTTGATTGGTCTTAGTCTTTCGAGAAAAATAATCGATTTTTTAACGACTGTATTTATACTTGGATCACGACAACAACGTACTACGTTTTAGTTTTATTTATCTAACCCTCCCTTCTTTTTTAATTTGTTTTTAGTCCGAATTTTTCCCCTGCATTTTTTTTTCATTCTGACTTTATGACAGGGATATTTAATAGCGAAAAATAAAACATTTTCTATGAGGTTTTAGACAAGAAATATGCTCAGCACTTGTCATTAAGATAATGGAACTTTGACGTCACGTGGTAACCACGTGTCTCATGAGATACGTTGAGGTTTTATCCCAAAACTGAACATTATTTATCTTTATAAACTTCAAACTTCAACTTCGTACAAATTATTGATAATTGGACAAATCTCGAATACGATTTGCGCATTCGCCGAAATATAAATTGCGTTGTTATTTGTGTTAAGCAAGATAAAATTGAAACTCAAATAATACCGATTTGGATCTCAAAGTGCGATACGATATCGACAAAATTATTCGCACATATTTTGGAATGATGTTAAGAATAGACGTCACAACAAACGCTTCGTTCTGAACGAGTGTTAGCTCAATTTCTCAACTGTGAAATTTCTCGCAACTTTTATCCCATAGAAGCGAGCCTGTAGAAAAGTTGAGCACGAGAGTTGAAATATATGCTCTGAATATCCGGTCGATTTGACGGTTAACTAAAAATTACTTATCTACATGCAATATCATCCGACAGCCGTATATATGCAAGTTTCTTAAAGTGAGCAGACGCAACTTTTGGGGAAGACTGTGTTACGTATTATTAGTAAACAAGATGAGATTAAAATTCAGTCCATTGTTGTATGAATTTTTTAACTTTTATACAAGGTACCTTGTTAAAACGACAACACGTTTATTTCTCAATGCAGCTCGAAGTTTGTTGTCTCAGCTATTCCGACATATCTATCGGTTATTCTGAGGCTTATATCGCTAAAAATCTGGTTTAGATATCCGCAGTGGGCACAACACATATAATCCATGCTTCATGACAAACACAAATTAACCTAAGTTCAAATGAAACTTAGAGAAATTACAAAGAGTGTAAAACAAAACGTCAGGGCTTGTGCTAGTAGATACATTGGATGCAGTAAATTCACGAAAAATTTGTTGAAAAGTTGGTGCCTGACAATTTATCAATACAAGATATGAATTGTTTGTTTGTTTTGAATTTCGCGTAAAGCTACACGAGGGCTATTTGCGCTAGCCATCCCTAATTTAGCAGTGTAAGACTAGAGGGAAGGCAGATAGTCATCACCAACTCTTGGGCTACTCTTTTATCAACGAATAGTGGGGTTGACCGTCACTTATAACGCCCCCACGGCTGAAAGGGCGAGCATGTTTGGTGTGACGGAGATTCGAACCCGCGAGCCTCATTAAATAACCACTTTAAGACTTCATGCACATTAGATGACATAACACTGTGAATTCTTTAGGTATCCATTTTCTACATCTTAGTAGTCTAAAATAACTTACCAAGTTTTGGTATCTTACACACACTTCATATTGCTAATCTACATGTCAGGTGTATTGTTTGCAGAGTATGCTAGCTGGACCGTTTAACTTACTCACGGTGTGCCGAAAACATTTGATAAGGCAGTATAGAAAAATATTAACTTTCAGATCACAGAAATAAATTCCATTCGAATCTTTAGTAACAGAGAGAAAACGTGTTGTAAATATTTCCAAATATTATTTCGAAACAAAGTTCTTTAAATTAATCGCTTTATTCAATGAGGAAATCTTGTACTTAATATAGCCTTTGTTTTCCATTAAAAAATATTAAATCATTCATTTCACATAATTGTAATAAATGTGCTCCAATAGTATTTTGTTAATAAGTAAGTTAACGAATAGGTGTCTCATAGTGTTAATTATATAGTTATATTTCACACATCTGTTCAGTCACGGAATGACTTACTTTGCAAGGTTTATCTTTTATGTAGCCAAACAGCAAAATAAAATTAACAATGTAGTGTTTCAGCTAAGCCTTACGTTACGTTTATGTATTAGGCTTAATGTTTAAATTAGGCTAAAAATAAGCCTACTATTACTATTTCTTATGGGAATAATATAATACACTAAAAAAACAAACGTGCATCACTGAAATGGAATACTTGGCTTGTAACAAGGTCAGTTTAAGCTTCTACATGTCTTCCATTAACTATAAAATACAGTTATTCAAAAACTTTAGTGTTTTTTTTTATTCTTCCCATAAGAAATCAGTGTGGTATAACTCGTTGGATCACCTTTTATATTAAAAGAACTAAGTCATCATTTCATAAAACTAACAATATCTGACTTCGTATTTTTTCCACGTCACTATCCGCACAGAAAATGGTTATTCCTAAAAACGCTGCTCAACTATTAGCATTGTCTTAGCATTGTTATGTTCTTTTAACAGTTTACTTGTTTTCTGATTATGTATTAAGGTTTATTGTTTAGATCTATTTTCGGGTTTAGCGACCGTTAATCGCTAAAAATTGTCGGATAGGAACATAAACGATCGAGGAAACTAAATATCAAAGCCATATCGTCGATGGATATAACTTGGAAATGTGTTTATTGAAAACAACTGTTTTTCCATTTAATGAATGATATTGCACTTAAGTACAGATTTGTAATCAAGATAATTAGAAATAATTTGGAAATTACGCTCCTCAGTATTTAATAGTTCAAGGGGTATTTCATATTTCATTAGACACATAACTTTCGAGTTTCTAAACTTCTAATAGGCTTACTTTATGTTACAAAACATGCTTTAGTTTAGTAAAATATTTTCCTTTAAAAAAATCGTGAAAAGAAGCATTTAAAGGCTTTCTTTTATGAAAATGTGTCGCTCTAGTCCTTAGATCGATTCTAACCCTTGTGTCGATATATTTAAAGTTTGCTCTTCCGTGTCTATTTTTGTATCACTAGGTGCGGTTGATTTAATTTATGGATAATGAACAGCTTTTGTTCTCACTGACAAAATTGTTTTAGTTTTATTTTCAAGGTTCACAATAGCTTTCGCAAGGTGTCTTCCTGACAAGTGGGAGTACACGGCAAATACCTATTTTGTTCAAAGAATCTATTAAAAGAACGACCACAAAATGTGTATTGAATGTTTTATATTGTGCTTCGTTACGAAATGTGAAAGGGTTCAGCTTTACAATTCAAAGTAATTCACAAATAAGTAGAAGTTTACTGATCGAAGAAAAGGAATAATGGGGGTGGCTATTCTTAAGGACTAACTTCCATTCACTTCAGCTATATTCATCACAACGCTTCTTCTTAATAACTACTTCCGTTGACAGTCGAAACGTGCAGTTGTAATATATTTTTTAGCTATTATTTCGCTTTCATACTTTATGTTATTCGTCAGTTTGAATCTCGAAAAGTAACACCTTTTTTAAACACATTTTGTGATAAAACTAAGGTTAAACAGTCTACTGCTCCACACGAACTCGACTCTGTCACTGGATCAAACCAATACTAAGAGCTTCAAGGCTCCCGTTTCGAATATCTGTATCTCGCTCTTATCTGCTATTCAATTAATTTATCTTACGTTTGATTAACCCTCATTAATATATAATTATCTAGGTAAAAGAAAAATTGATTGCTCAGCTCAGTGTTCAAAGCGGTTTGTTTTCATGAATGATTAAAGTTAAGTTATTGAGCGTTTGGACTCAATCAGCACTTAGCTAGAGATAATGAGCGCTAAGTACCTTTTTAAGTATCATCAAGAAAACAGTTTTAATGATTGCTCTCAAACTCTATAGCCAAACTCTAATTATTTCCAAGGTACAGAAAAACTGCAAATAAAAAGGCTCATTTTCTACTGGAGGATTTCTCTTGACGAACAATTCCGGTTTGTCGGTGGAAGTTTCATTCAAAGACTTCGGTTCGCCTGAAGCTAGGGCCCTCAAACGTTTCTTTTGGAGAACCATGTTGCAATACATGTACGTTCAGTGTAAATACAGAAAATCTCGTCAGTAAAGTAATATTTTTCTAAGTTCTTTTATCAAGATATTGGGGAAGTTTATGTATTATATTTATGTACGTGCTGTTTATATAGTTTTTCCCTGTTTCGAATATATCGGTTTTAGTAACGTGATTTCCAATGCTCTTATAATGAATTACGACACATTTTATCCAAACCCTTAATGAAAGGCAAACTTCAACCAGTTCTGACTTGTTACGTAGATACTCAAATCTAGTGACTTTGTGTTACCTATAGTTTTCTAAGCAATTTATAGATGTCAAAAATTAACGCATACAGGTTGTGGAATACTTATAAAAGTGTTACTAGCTGTCAAAAGGAAATACGCTCCATACAGAATTGGTTCATGCCTCTTTAGACGATCTTTATTGCTGGTATTTTGGATCAGCTCCAAGTTACAAAACGAGGAAGAACAGCGTTGATTTATTAAATGATAAGAATTATTTAATCTATACCTAGCTTTAGCGGGAAGTGACATCAGTAGTGCGGTAAAAACAGACATATTTTAAAATATTTCTGGCCCTTTTAGGGTAACTATAAGCTACATCTTAATTTTTTACGGCATTTTGTTTTCCCGCTTAAATTACACTTACCGAAAAAAAATATATATTAAGTTTCTCTAACTTATCTATTACTAAACATCTCTCTAAAGCTAGTGATATATTATTTCCTGATAAGCTACAGAATTTTTTTATTTGAATTAAATTCTTAATATATCCCAGAAATAATAAATTTCCCCCTTGCTTCTCCATAAGACAGCTTTCGTCTAATGCGTTATTTCTTAACTTTTAATCTCAGTGTACATCGTGAAATTCACAGATTCTTTTGCTGCATTAATTTCCTTACCGAAAAAAAAAAAGATAATGCAGGAACGAGCTTCTAAAGACTTGTGATAAGGCTCGTAAGTAAAATGTTTATATCCTATGTGAAGAAAAATCTAACTTTCACTAGAAGTACATCACACGATGAAAAACACAAAAATTTCTTGAAAGCTTTCGTAGAAAACAATGTTTAATTACATTTTGACCATGTAACTTACTGCCGTCTCGAAAGGCCTGAAGATTTCGAACTTTTGGGTATTTTATATTTACACTCGGAAGTACGATGATTTTTCTACTTATCGAGCAGATTCTATTCCTTCAAACATCTCGGTCTCCGATATTTTTTTTTCATGAAAACAGTAAACGATCCAGAAAAGCTATCAGGCTTATTTTTTAACCCTTAACATAATATATTATAGTTGATAAATATAAATATTTGTTATGCTTCTTTTAAGTGTTGAAAAACTATTTGAGGGATAAGTGAATCCTGCCATCAAAATTTCATATCTCATCAAGAAGATACGGTGCTTGTTAGTGTTAGTATCTGTAACAATGTTTTGAGGTAGCGTAAATCTAAAGTGAGAATGAAAAATCATGAGAAGCTTAATCATTATTACGCGAACATTCAATGTTGAACTCAATAATGATTTTAACTATTTAGTGCTATTCACTTTTACAGATGATTCACTCGGTGAATAAAGACAAGAACCAGTAACATCTCAGTGTAAATCTCGTAAAGAACGAGAAGCATTACGAATCAAAGGAAGGAATCTTCCTACGAACATTATAGTAAGTGAAAAAAACACGAAATAGCATAATATATATAACGTGTGTGTGTGTGTGTGTGTGTGTGTGTGTGTGTGTGTGTGTGTGTGTGTGTGTGTGT
>NW_013666381.1:227476-251838 GCF_000517525.1 Limulus polyphemus | reverse complement strand
TTCTTAATATTCAATATATACATTAATCTCTCTCTCTCTCTCTCACACACACACACACACACACACACACACACACACACACACACACACACACACACACACACACACACACTAAATAAATACACAAATAAAAACACTGGTGAAACGTTGTACTTTCATTAAATTTTACTCTGTTTATCCGATTTATCGAGTTTACTTTTAATTACGACAGAGTACTTCCTTTCATGGTATTAAGGAAAAACACCGTCAACATTAAAAATCAATCTACTGCTGAAAGAACCACGTATTCAATATTTCTTGAAAAGGGCATATCGACATCGATTTTATAATACCTGCCCAGCGAAAGATAAATTGTTGTTTGTTTCTAAACGTGAGGCTGCACAATATTCTGTTTTCGTTATGCCTACTGCACGAATCAAACCCAGAAGCTTAAGTCTTACCAGCTCAGAAGCTTAGCGCTGCGTTTTTTGTACAGATAACTAAATTAGCAGTACAAGTTGGCTTTGTTGTATATAGGTGGCAGCAGATTACAAGCATACGTACGTTCTTATTTTATAAACGGACTAGAGTACTATCTCCGTTTCCCCGTTCTACAATTCGATTGGCAAAAAAAAACAAAAAATCCTTAGGTTTGATTTTTTAAAATAAACTACGCACCTGTTTGAAATCAGGGCTTCCTTATGAAAGTTTTTTGTTTTTCCTTCACTGGCAAGGATAAATAGGCCCTAATGGAGAATATTTAGATTATCTTGTATACATATAAGTACCTGTTCTGGCTAACAGGATAGGCTTACCTCTATTACCCCCATCGCCCGTCACCCCTCCTCAAATATTAAAATTTCAAACGTAGATATGTATGTAATATTATGTTGATTTTGCTTTAATGTAAATTTAATATATTTTTAAGAATGTGATACCGTATTCATATAATAACATTGGCTTATGAAATATACTACAAATAAAATGCAATATTGTAGTTTATATGTATCAAAAAAAAAAAAAATCCACTTCCAGGTATCGAACCACCCGGAGAAAAAAGTAGAATAAAATATATTCGCTGACTTGACTTTAATCTCACTTTACACAATAAGTATTATAATATAAGCCTAATTTTATTGTATAGGCTAGGCATACGGTTTGCTTTTACACACACAACATTCTAATTCTGCATACATTTCTTTTGTATGTGAGGTTAAATATATGATGTAATAGTAGATGTATAATTAATAATATATAACTAAGTAGGCCTGTCTATTCTAATGGTAATAAATAAATAAAAATACAATTTCCAGGTTCAATCCATCTTCCACCTCATGCAAGCGCTCTACCAGTTATGCTGACTTGACTTTAATCTCATTGTACACAATAAGTATTCAAATTTAAGCCTTACTCTTTTCATGTAGTAACTCAAGCTTACCAAAAAATGTTAAGTCTACGTAGAATTTATTCGTGTAATGTATATGTTAACGATAAAATTACCGCTTCTGCTAGCAGACGATAGAGGCGTATATCAACGAAAAATTATCGTTTTGCGCACCTTCACGTGAGGAAAGTGTGACCTGTGAAGTGAAAGTGGCGAACAAACAAGCAAGCAAACAAACAGAGATTTTTATTTTTATATATAGATTACAACACACATAACTTTATGAATTATAGGACCGGGTATGGCCTGACGATTAGCGTGTCGGGTTACGGATCAGAAAGTCTGTGATTCGAGTCGTGATATGCTATACTTTCAACGTCTTGGGGGCGACATAATCGTAATAGTTAATCCTGCTATTTGGTTAAGAGTAATCGTGTGGGCTGTTGTCTGGTTGCCCCCTATTTTTTGTCAGTAGTTTTGAAATAGAATAGCTATGCCTGAAACTTGATGGGTTTCTGATCTAGTTGTTCAGACGGGTAGCATAAAATGCGCATTAAGGATGAAACTGAAATTATAGATTTTAATTTTTTAGTAAAAAAAACTGCGAAATATAACGATACATTAATTTATATATTTTTTAGCTGTCAAACAGAGTTTTTATTGTATACACGACTTTCTTCTGGTGGGAATTATCGATTTAAATGACATGTTTGATACTATAAATTTTATATGAACGTTAATTGCTTAGACTAAGAGAATAGGGAGCTCGCTGTAATATATTAAAGTGGCATATTAAATGTATCGTAAATATCACCCATTGGTTAATAGATGGCAGCAGTGTCACTTGATTTTTACGTAGGAATGAAAACATTCGTATCCTTCTGTTGATAACTATGATGCAGTGTTTATTCATAGATGTACTGATTCTTTCGACATTAATATTTCACGACCAAAAGTATTCAGTATTAACTTTTGATCAGAAGAAATTTCTTACATTGATCAAAAATGAAATAAACCCTTAATATTGTTCTTACGTTTTTATTTATAAACATTAAAATGAATTATTTCATCTGTTGTGTACCCTCGTTTTGTGTGTATACGCTAGCCCTAAGTCATATAGTAAGCTGATAAATGTATCATAGTTTAAAAGTAATTATAAACCTAAACATTATAACCAATACTATTAATGAAAGTTACTTTAAACAAAGAATAGAGTATACCTTACTTATGGAACACAAACATTAGGTGTTAACCTCAAGTACCGTCGTAGAATTAGAAAAAGTATATGATGCGAAATATTTTTAATATTAGCAAAGCGTGAGTAGGTGGCGGCATCTACCAGCAAATTATTTAAATTTAATATTTTCTTAAGAGCTGAGTGTAAAGATTCTCCCGTTTCAGAAATTGTTGTATTTTTTGTTAAGAAATGTAGATATTTGCCCAAAATGGAAATCATATTTCGAGAGTTACAAATATCTAAGTTAGTTTAGAATTTTTGAGAGGTTCACGTCATTGTATATTCTCTGTAACTGGTGATACACCGTTGATAATTAAATACTCCATGTTAGGACAGTTTTTATACAATTTGGTGATACTTTTTTTTCACCGTGTTTGAAGAATAAAATCTGAAATGTCTTGTTCTATTCTTAATTTATATTTCAATCTATTTCTCTGGCTTGGACTTATCTTAGGAAAACCAGTCTTCATTAATAAGTTTTGGCTAGGTGAAGTAATACGTGGTAATAAGGCCAATTTCTTAAGATATTGATGCTAAAACATTTATTCCTGCTGATAGTTATGTATTGTTTAGAGTACTGAATAGTATATTGGTACAAGGTATTTAATTAATTAAGGAGGCAGGTACAAAGCTGAGGCAAATTGTATTTATCATATTTGGGTTACGGGCGCTGCAAATTGCTGGCTCCATCTCTTGTCAACAGTTGTAGATCCTTTTGTTCAGTATCACGTAGAGTTAATACTATTCAGCTGGTTGCTTAATGATGAAAGTTTTCGCTAGATGGCAGTACAAATCGTATGCGGAAATGTTTGTTAAGAGCAAAGCTGTATAATCGGCTGTCGAGACATATAAACCCAAATTAAAGCATTTAATTAGATTTAAGTAGGCTTTTATATTTCGATATTTTAAAGAAGTCATTAAAATGACCAGTTATTTCATTAGGCTTGGTCCTATGGCTGTAAACGATACGAATTATAGTGAGTCTGTAGTGCAATAAGGTATCTAGCAGTTCGAATAAAACACTTCAATATGAATTACATTCACTGCTTTTAATTTACTAGATCAATTTATTTTGACATTTGTCAAGCCCAAGGTTAATGATGAAAAGAGTAGTATAAACTAGTCAAATACAGTACCAGAGCAGAGGAATGGACTGAAACTGAGGTCAGGTCGAGCCTTTTAAGGTCTGTTTTTTGTTTTTCAATTTAAATTATTGAAAGAAGCCTCGACAAAACCCTTTTTTTTTAATTTAGTTGGTGCCTTTAGATAACTTACCTCTCTGTAAGTGTTCCGTGGATTGCATAAAATTGCTAAGTATTTGATACTTGAAAGTTTGATTCAGATGTTCCCGCATAGCTACTATAATTTGATAATTGGATTTGACTGTCATTTTAATAACGTACCCACGGTCCAAAATTGCGGAGCTCAATTTTGTGGCATCGGGACGCGAACCATGGACTCTAGGTTTTCAGGTATACTAACCATTGGGCTGCGCCCGGCCACACAGGAAAGTAATATGACCATTTCTGAAGCCTTTTATTAATTAATTTGATAGTATACATGATATTTCCAATCGTTCTTACTGCCTTGAAAATATATTTTCTTTCACTTTATTCGTTTTAGCTGCCCCCCAGTGGCACAGCGGTATGTCTGCGGACTTACAACGCTAGAATCCGGGTTTCGATACCCGTGGTGGGCAGAGCACAGATAGCCCTTGTGTAGCTTTGTGCATAATTAAAAACAAACAAACTTTTTTAGCTGAGCTTAAGATTCAAAGGATTTATTCGATTTGTACTTTAAGTTTGATAACCGTAAACTCTTTTTTTAGACCTGTAACATATTGAATTTATTAAATCAAATTAGTCCCGTTATGATATGTTACAAAGAGTTAATGATATTCAACTGGTCATTTAATACTGTCGTAGTGAAACTTCCCACTAGATGGCGGTAAGAACTTCTCTTGGAGCCTATAAGTTAAAATGAAAGCGTAAAAGTATATATTTGTAGTCATAAACAAGCAAATAATATTGAAATTAAATTAAATATGCTTGAAAGAATATCATATAAGCTTAAACCGCTGATTCATCCTACAACGATATTGGTTTTCGTCATTTTAAAATAATAAATATATGTACTTCATATGTATTAGGTTATTTTAAATATTACTTATTAATCAGTGACCAGTGCAAACGTTTTTTTTTGTGTATGCATAGTGTTGGGAGGGTAGTTCGTTACCCAAATTCAGGTAATATACTTTTGGCGAAGTTGTGATTGTTGCTAGGTTTTATAGATTTTGCTTAGAGACGTGCTGCCATCTATGTGCTAATATTGTTATCTATGATACTTGATTTTAATATAGATTAACATAAAGTTGGTGGTGTTCTTTTTTGTTGTTAAGATGTTCCAACATATTTTAAATTATTAATCAAAGAAAATGGTGAACCCTATTCTAAAGAAACATTTCTTAAAGACTTGCTAGACATTTCTGAACTTAATATAAAAAAGAAAAATTAAGTGTGTGTGTATTAATATATATACGTGTAAGTGTGCAATTTCTTTTATAACATATCATGAATCCTTAGCATATGTAAGTTTACCCAGCAGGGAAGTGAAGAATAGCGAACAGGGAATTTCTAACATCCTCCTAGAAATAAAAGTACATTTTGACATTTGCACTAAAAGAAAAATGCTCGAATCACAAATGGCTGTAAAAATTTATTGGGGATGTGTGGATGTGAATAGACAAACCAAGAGTTATTTATAGAATGCGATAAAACATAAATTATTTTCGCTAAGTGCTTACGCTCTAAACTTATAAAAAATAACTTACCTCCACTTGGCTGGTCAAAACTTTTACATTTTACACCGACAGAGTTGTTTACAGCTTTTGTTGTACTGCACATACGGGCCTGGCATGGTCTGGTGTATAGGGCGCTCGAATCGCAATCGACGGATTGCGGGATTGGAACCCGTCGCTAAAGATTCTCGCCCTTTCATCCATGAGGGGGGGGGGATCTCACAATTTGTTGCTAAATGTTGATTAGCTGCCTTTCTACTAGTCTATCACTTCAAAATTGGGGATGGCCAGCAGAGATAGCTGTGCATGAAAATTCAACAAACAAAGAAATCAGTAACTTTCTTCATCAAGCCTAAGTATTTAATCTTTCACTGTTACAATTTTATACAACTACACCAAAAGGTATGCTGGGTAAATTGTTGACCACGGTGTGGACGTTGACTCGGTATAGATCACATAGTTATCATACTCGCCATTGGTTTGTTTGTTTGTAATTAAGCACAAAGCTACACAATGGGCTATCTGTGCTCTGCCCACAATGGGTATCGAAACCCGGATTCTAGCGTTGTAAGTCCGCAGACATACCACTGTGCCACTGGGGGCCTCGCTGTAGGATATACATAACTTTTTTTAGCCTATTTTTACACACTCTAACACAAGTCTAAGCATTTATCTCACCATAGAGATTTAAAACTATATCTGTTATCCCTTACTTTCCTTAAATTCTATGCTAACTTAGATTATCTCTTCGCATTTTAGAGCTAGTCACCTGTGATAAGCCCCCTATAAAGTCTGGCTGTTGTACAGACTCACATTGGAAAAACCATCTTAAATATGCCAGTAAATTAAAACAAATAAAACTTTTTTCCAATAGCACTAGAGGTCACATAAACACAGACTGTGCTATTGTCCTGGAAACGTCTACCCGGATCTTGCAAAATACCAAATAATACGTGTTTATGTAATTTACACTTTTAAATTTTAGTTATTTACAATATTAAACAGATTTGATAAACAGCATTAAACTTCTTAAACAGTAATAACCACATTGGCCAAATGTGATAGGTATGGCACGTGTTCTAAGTAATTCGCTACGTAATTATGGTTTGTGTTTTAGTGGAACGCTCCTGGAGAAGTTTTAGAGCGAAACGTTGAATGCCGGGTTAAAGGATATAACAATTTTGGTGTTATAAGGTCGTTTATTTCTCATATTTCCACCAATGTGCAATATATAAATTCAATAATTAAGTTAGCTTTAACATATAAAATAATGATAATAATACCAGTACAGTTGAACTTATGAAAACTGGAATGTAGTATAAAACTATGGTGTACATGTCAGATATATTAAGTAACACCAATAATGATAGTTACATATCAGTAAAAAGAGAACAGTTTTGTTGTTGTTTTGTAATTAATCGAATAACCGAACAGGATCGTTAACATATCTTATTATTTTAAAAATATAGATAACGAGTCGGGTGATTTGTAATTGTGTATGTCGATCATGATTGGAATTTAGGTTTTTTCAAAACCAGGGTGGGTCACAGGTTCTTGTGACCTCTTCCTCCTAATTGTGTGGAGAAGAAGAGAAACACGAACACGAAAATCCCGCCTTTTCTTTGAAGGTTGATTGGTTGTTAAGCACAAAGCTATACAGTGAATTATCTGAACTCTGCTCACTACGGGTATCGAAACCTGATTTTTAGCGTTGTAATCACGCAGACTTATCTCTGAGCCACTGGGACATTCTTTGATAGATTGATTGCTATTAAATTTTTCGTAAATATTACACTCAATGTCGTGTCGATGGTGGTTTTAGAACCACCAAATAAGAATCCCCCACCCCACCCCCTAAAAAAAATGGTTAAAAACTGTATTTCACTCCACATTTTTAAGTATAGAAATTATTATTTTTAATTACTTAATTATATTTATGCATTTTCCAATTTTTAATTTTAAACAGTTATCGTCAGCAGCAAAAACCACACTCAAATAATACAAGGTATCATCATCGAAAATGAAAGGAAATAATTACTTCCAATGTAAGCTATATACATAGAGCTAAACTAAAAATCGTCTTAGTGATCTGTATAGATAAGTTAAGCATAATTCTCTTACGTATCTGCTTATAAAGATTGGAATACATTGTTACTTCAGTTAACGAGGTTCGGACAACTTTGGAGGCCCGGCATGGCCAGGTGGTTAGGGCCCTCGACTCGCAATCTGCGGGTCGCGGGTTCGAATCCCCGTCCCACCAAACATGCTCGCCCTTTCAGCCGTGGGGCGTTATAATGTGACGGTCAATCCCATTATTTGTTGGTAAAAGAGTAGGCCAAGAGTTGGCGGTGGGTGAGGGGACTAGCTGCCTTCCGTCTAGTCTTACACTGCTAAATTAGGGACGGCTAGCCCTCGTGTAGCTTTGCGCGAAATTCAAAACAAACAAACCAGCTTTGGAGATTTAGGATAGTCCTAACTAAAACTTCTAAGCTAACAATTCAAATCAGTCTTTACGATAAAAGGCAAATCAAAATAAAATACAAGTAGTCACATTTAAAATAGTAATTAGTATAATCAGTATTACTAATGAAACGAATAATGAATAAACCAAATTTTATATCGTACTTAGGGAACCCACAATCTCAAGTTCCTGTTTCGAACCATAGTAGTTGATCTATATATATCTATATTTCTCTCTCTGTCCTTTTGAAATCCATTACTAGAGGTTAATTCCCCTTCGCTAAGGGAATGACTCCCACACACCTTAAGAGGATATAGCCCCCCCCCCCCCCCATGAAAAAAATTCTAGACACGCCCTTGATCGACACCCAGTTTGGATTGTGGATAATATTCAATTTAGAAAATCCTGACCACACGTTAGAAGGTAATATACGCCTAGAAAGACAAATCAAACTTCATTTAACCATGAGGAAGTTTATTAATTAATATATATATATATATATATATATATTTATTTTTGTAAACTCGAAATTAACAAGTTGACTCAAAATGAGTACTTTTCAAATGTTCACAGATCTCTGATTGGTTGTAAATGTAACAGGAATAACAAGGAATTAGATGATGTTTCATTGTTTGAGGTTTTTAAAGTCACGGTATTCTGTGAGCTGCAGTTTTTAGTGAGCAATTTTGGGGAGAAGGACAAATATTCAGGGTGGCACCTGTCATCCCTCGCCTCCTTCGATGACGATAGGCTATAGCTAGGGAAAGCAGCTAATGAACGACACCGACCGCCAACTTTTATCAGTGAATAGTGGGTTCGACCATCACAATAAAACTCCTCCACGACTAAAAGGGATAACATGTTCGGCGAAACGTTTCGATCTCGCGATCCGCAGATTACTAGTCGAGCGCCTTAACCAAGTCCTGCCAAGCCCTTTTAGGTACGAGGTCAGTTGAACGGAAAGCAAAATAATTAATTTTTAATTACTTTTATCTTAAAATTGTAACATAGAGTCACCGAAATAGTATAGTAGCGTCCTTGTTCTCTTGTTTGTACATTATTGACAAATTATGCTCTTAACTACATATTTTTGCGATTGTACGTAGAAAGTGAAACATAAATTTAACCCACCTGCATCTCGAGCACGCTTTTGTGTGTGTGTGTGTGTGTGCGTGTGCGTGGTGGGTAGGAATTATTGAAAAAGTGACTTACCCATCATTGGAATGAAAACATAGTACTATGAAACACGCCCCGTAATTCCTTTCAGGAGGAAATTGCCATCACAAATGTATGATGAAAAGAAACTCATTGCGATTAACGGGTGGGATGAGGGTTAGGGGTCGCTTCAGACAAAATAAAAAAAAATAAAAATCCGTCAGTGCAATTAAGTTACACAGCTCATCATACTTCCAAGCAAGCATGCATTCATGTGTTTTTCTTACTCTAAAGGAACAGATAACAGTTTAAGTAATGGACTAAGCGGCAGTTCAAAATCTTATCAGTAGAGGGCGGTACGAACGTGGCTGAGGATACGTGACCTGTGGGGGAACCATTTTTAGCACTGTAATATTTAAGGTTTACACTATTATAATAAATTCTGGGGAGCCGAACCGAATCAAAGACATAATCTCAATGGAAAGTAAAGTTCTTAAGACGAGTGCTTTAGCAGTGAAGATGGATTAGTAAAATAATAAACTTTGTAACGTGTCTTCTCTAGCGATCTGAGGCGAGATTGGAAGGAAATATTTCTAGGTAGGCTTACGACACTCTTAGGCACTGAAATAATATATATATATATATATAAAGGTGATAACAAAGTTGAGTAGAACGCAATTTTATATTTTCTTAAACAGCCACTTGTATGATATTAGAAGTACTTCTGTAGTAATATTTATTTCATTTAATTCCGGTTTCAGTCCGTTTATTAATATACCTTCTTTAATCCTTAACTGTAAGTTCCTAATTAGCCTTAATGTTAATTTCAAAATCATTCTGAGTTGACAATCATTCACATTCTTTTAATGCATGTTGTTTTGTAGTTAACTGGTTTATCGATCTTACAACTAGTGCGTTCTCCAATTCTGGATTTGGATTCTAATCGTACGACCCACATACGCATGTAGGACATCACATTGGTAAACAGTCTTAGAATTCTATATTCTTGTATTTTATCTTTCACATTAAAGAAATGTTTAACTCTTTCTATCAGTTTCAATATACAAATTTACCGAACTCGTGGATATGCCATTCTGAATACTTCGTGAAGTTGCTTAACTCCAAAAGATTGTACTCTCAGATATAGTAAACCTTCAGTTTGTTGATCGTTATTTTTGCACTCGGGAATATATATATATTGTTCGTTCAATAATTCAGAATGACTTCATCTATAATTTTATATGGAAGCTCTCTCTCTCTCTTCTTTTTTTTTCTGGCCCGGTTTGGCCAGGTGGTTAGGGCACTCGACTCTCAATCTGCGGGTCGCGGGTTCGAATCTCCGTCCCACCAAACGTACTCGCCCTTTGAGCCGTGGGGGCTTTATAATGTGACGGTCAATTCCACCATTCGTTGGTAAAAAGAGTAGCCCAAGAATTGGCGGTGGGTGGTGATGACTAGCTGCCTTCCCTCTAGTCTTACACTGCTAAATTAGGGACGGCTAGCGCAGACAGCTCTCGTGTAGCTTTGCGCGAAATTCAAAACCACTAACTTTTTTTTTTTATAAAGAACATTTTGTTATCAGATTATTTTACTAAACCAGTGAAGCTACTAGTTATTTTATATGCTGCATATACTAAGATTGTAATTAAATCAACCCTACTTAAATCCGGAATAAAGCTATCGTAGTTGAAATATAAGTCATCTATTTCCAATCAATACATTTCAGAATGGTTGTTTATACTCTTCATGATGTTCTACTGTAAATCTTATGTTTTATGTTTACTATTTAATTAATTTCAGTTCATAGTGCTTATACATGATTTTTTTTTCCTTTACTGGTTTCAGTAAAAGAATTTGTTTAACATCATTTTCTTTCATAGAAAATGAGTTTCCACTTAAATTTATAAAGTTTTCAAGGTTGGTTTGAGAAAACAATACATTTCTCGTAGTATAGGAATCACAGTTAACACATAGAAGGTTTTTTTTCGTATTTAGGAAAATAATCTTTTGAAATAAGTAAAAGAACTTCTTCAAATATTAAGAAGGGGATATCCACAACACCGAGGAGAAAGAAAGAGAAATTCTTGTTAAACTTGTATAATTTGGTTGTAAATCAAACCACTAATTGCCTGGTCAGCACAACATATGTTGTTCAAACTTGTAGTAAGAAAAAATATTGGGTGAAGAGAGATGGGAACAGCTCGTATTCTTGGATAGCTCTTCAGTTGTAAAGCAATGGTCTTGTTAGCCAAAGGTCCTGGGTTCACGCCCCAAACCCAGATGTTATTTATTGACTAATGTTTATGTGAGTGAAAATTTGCCAAAAATGATGAACAGTGAAATACAGTTTAGGAAACTGTGGTTACATAACTTATATAACTAACAGTAGTGAAATACAACTCAATACTTGATAACAAAACTTCTAGACTTTATCGAATTTTCCAGTGAAACGATGGGGTGTTCACGTGTAAACTCTGTACAAAATCAAATGCTAAAGGACTGGAATCTGTACATTGGCCCGTAACTAGCTTCTAGCCTACTGCTTCCTTTGACTCCAAATCTTTATCATTAGTATTATTAATGAAAACCGCCTTTTTAGTCACCAGTGTGAAAATTCTTAAAACATGGTTCATACTCTATCACCACAATAGTCTAAGTAAATGCATATTGCCCCATTTTGTTTATAAAAGCAATATAAAGTAAAAAATATATACATGCTTTTGAATCGTAAATAGTTTGCTGCTGTACCTTAAGTTCACCTCATACTCACATAAGATATTTTCCCTAAATGCGATTGGATAACGAAGTCACCTGACTCAACCCATCTCCCCCCCTCAAACAGCAAATACAACAGTCCACAGTACCAGCCCTGCCTCAAGCAATAAACACTGATGTTCCAAGTTAAAAGTGTCCCCAAGGAATAGACGAAAAACTAATGCGGCATAGAATTGCATATACTTTATTTTGACGTACCTGCCTACGATATGAAGTTGCAGAGATTAATAGAAAAACTAAATCGAACCGTTATATGAAACCGAAGTTATTTCCTAGGAGAGGTAAAAAGGGTAATCATTACTAACTTTTTATCTAAATAAGAGTACAGAGGGCTAGTCGCACTTCACTATATGCTAATACAGTAACGTATCACAGATGCCAGCTGTGGTGCCACTGGCAACAGGTTCAACACATATTTGGTCCATAAAGAACTCCCGATCATTCGACATTGCACTCCATGGGCAGATTTATAGCTAAATAATTATGTAACAGTGCATTCTGAAGAGAAATATTCATACAGCGAGACCGTTAAACAATATTTCAAAAAGAAGCCTTCAGTGGCTTTTCATGGAAGTCGACAAACTCGCACAGTGGAGGGATTAAGACAGCCACGTGCTTCAAAAATAAAAGCTATCAAAATCTAGAGCAACGCCTACATCCGCAAAATGGAAGCTATGGTTACGAAAGAGAACCCACTGATCTAAAAACTATTGCCTTGAAGTTGAGCATATCTCCTAGTACCATTAAAGGTAACAACAAGGCTGTTACCTGACGAAAGCATACAAATCAAAGTTCATAATTCTCCAGACACATCTAGAAACCAATGCTTCTGTCATGAGAAAAACAGCCAAAGAGATTAGAAATCATAGTAATCCCATTTAACCACACGTCTGTCATGTTCGTTGTTTGTGCTTATGGTCCGTTTAAACAAGAGCTTGGAAGACCAAGTTCCGTGTACAATGAAGTTCTGTAGGATGTGGTAGGATTTATGATCTAGGATTTATATCCTTCTCAGAAGGGAAATTGTAGTGTCCAATAACAGTACAAATTTATAGCCATCAGAATGAACACAATCAATAGCCGAATAAGTAGCTGCAAGGCCAGCAAACGTTGTTTTAAAGTGTAATTAACCTCAGATATTAAGCCTGGTAAGGCGCTCCTTTTCGCTTACCAAAATATTGGCGATAAACAACAGTAACTTTTTTCACCTCTCAGAATTCCACACACAAGCAATCATGAAAACAAACCGTAAAAGAACAGTTTTGACACTAAACCATTAATTCTTCTCGCATCATCTTTTAGAAATTTATCGAAACGTCGGGTTGGATCACCACGCTAGTGTTGTCCTCTGGCGTTATTTGTGAAAGTCAATATATTTCAAAACGGGAAACATCATTTCGTTCTTTGTATGTTTGTCTCAAGTTTCGTTAACAAATAGTATTAAAAGAAATAAATCTTACACACCTGTAAGAAGACTAAAAAAGTTTATATTTCAGAACTGGGACATAATCAAATATCTCAGAAAACACAATAGAGCGAGTTACATATTGTATTGTAGCGCAATTTTCAACTTTCGTATAATCATCCAGACGGACCTACAATAGCTACAGCAGTAGTGGTCATCCAAAGTCAAATTTTAAGTGTTTTTCGGCTCGGTTGCAACACTGGTTTCAAACCGTAGTGCTATTAGGCCTAGCTCTCACGTTGCCAGTCATCGTTTGAAAACGCAGTATTAAAATAAGGCCTGGTACTCCCGTCTATACAAATGATTTCATATTTTACTATATATAATTTAAAACAAATTAGTTTGTTCACACACAGATAAACTCTTTTATAGAGCAGTTTTGTTTCTGTTCTGATAGTATGTAAAACGAGATGATAATATTTATAGTATATTTACTAACAGGCTTTCATTACCTGGTAATGATAATATAGGGTAGTATAAAATTATATTTCCTATTTTAAAATTTAGTAGTTAAGTAACTATTGAAATACAACCACGCAGTTGTCAACATTTTGTAGGCCATCTTTTGTTGTTGTTGTTTCTATTTCAGTGATTAGTATTACCACATAAAATGACAACCGTGCAAGAAAAGGCTCAATGCATCATTTGACTTCCAGGGTTGGCCAATTCCGTGATCTCCGTGTTCTCTAGAAATCACTCCACTGGACTTCTTTCTTTGGGGGTATGTTAAAGGCACCGTGTATCGCACACCTATAGCAAAATCACGGAGCTAAAGACCAAGATAATGGATGTCATTGCCACTGTAACTGTGGACATGTTGCAGCAAACGTGGACTAAAATCGAATATCGGTTGCCGAGAGCCACTAATGATGCACACGTAGAAATCTACTGACATGACAACAAATACTGTTTGAGTTGGGGTACAAGATATTGAAAAGTGTACAGTTCCATTTCCTTAGTTAGTTAATTATTAAACTTTTAAAATAGCAAAGGTAATTTTGAACCACCCTGTATTAATCTTTGAATGTTGAATTTTGTGATACTAAGTTTCAAATATTTCACTGCCATTACTAATTAAATATCGAGTTCGGGTTTTATTACATTATTTCAAAGTCGAGTCATGTACGGTTATCGTTTCACTGAACAAACTGGCATCACCAGTGTATTACTTGAGCCTGGTTTCTTTGCCTCAATAATTTGTTTGAACCAAGTAGTGAAAGCTCGTCTACTTTCATTTTACTCTTTCTACAACACTATTATTCTTCCCGGAAACTTAATATTGACAGAATTAGGCTAATCGAAAAAAAAAGTTTATTAAAGATTCAGCTTAATCTAATATGGTAAACAGTATCTATCTACATAGAAGAAAAGACATTTATATTGGTCTACCACAATTGCAATTAAAAAAACACTAAAAAGTTCATTTACAATTATATATATATAATTTAGTAATTTAGTTACTTCTTTAAAAATGCTTGAAATTTGGTTTAACTCGGTGCTCATCTGTTACATCTAGACACAAACAAGGAAAATGATTATCTAAAGAACCCAGAAAAAAGTCACAACTAGTTATCATGCTACTGGCGTTACAATTTATCATCCCTAGCAAAAGTATGACGTAAATGATAAAATAAAACAATAAAATAAAAACGATCCAAGTCGCATCACACTTAAGGTTAGAAGAAATGTTGATTTTAAAGCCAAGCTTGTTGGCAAAAGTCCAGTTAGGAGAATTTAATACTTGAATTGCAGTCGAAAAAAAAACGCTGAAAATACAATTTCTTTGACAAAAGTTACGAGACATTTTTAAAATGTTTATATATCCAGATTTAAAACGGCTGTTAAACTAACAACAAATGTGTAATCGTCTTTAAAAGATCGACAAATGTTTATTAAACATTTTGATTAGCTATCTCTAATAATTAATTGGTTTTTATGATATTCAAATATTCTTTAGTAGGTTTTGTAAAAAAAAAGTCTTTATGTATAAACACATTTTGTGCTCACTTAACTGTAAATGATTACTATACTCAATCAGAGAATAATAACATCTAAACTGACAGACCAGATGTACAAGACGGAAATATTTTCAGTTTATTTTAAATTTATACTTTATATGAAACGAGTTATCAATAGTTAAGGGATTAGATCAATATGGTATTCGTCTACTTTGGAATAAGTTATGACGACCACAGCACAGTACCAGTTTACCTTATATTCAGTGGTATCCACTAAAAAAATTAACAGTCAGCAACGACGTTTTAAGCACTCGAGAATCTATTTTAACAAATGAGTTTTAATGATTATATTTCTAAATACTTTGGGGCTATTGCACAAAACACTTTACAACAGTAGTTCCCAACCTGTTTCTTTCAGATCCCTCCTTCCCCTAACTACAACCATTTTTCTTCACTCCTCTTCCTCAATCTGATTGACATTTTCACCCAATTTCTAGCCACGCTTACAACTTATTTATCTACGAAAAAATCCTAAAAAAAAGTTAATGTGCTCGTAAAGTTATTCTTAATTAGCCATCTCCTTTTTCCTTCCAGCGATGCAAACATGAGAAATTATATAGGCCAATAATTTACTAGATATACTTGCAAAGTGTTCTGTTTTAAGAGTAAATAAAACCAAAATTAAGAGTAAAAGTATTTTTATTTATTGCTTTTTCAAGTTCATATGTCATACTGTTTTGTAGTATACATAATTATTCTCGTGATTCATGGCATGCGCACGTTTTACTGACATCACGACAGTACAAATTGCACCGTTAAGCGTCCTTTATGTGAAGTCATTTTAATGTACTGAATGACAGACAACTCACATGTGTATAGTGGCTCCAGTAGTTAAAACAGGTGGCCTCTCCAGGCAGCCTTGGGTCCCCCTATCGGAGAAATAAGCTCCTCCCTCCCGTTATTGACCACCTTTAGTCACCCTGAGAAAGCAGTTTTTTTTTTCAAGGATGTTCTAATATATCCCCTCCACTTTCAGCGACACTGGACCCCCACTGGAGAGGGCGCTCAGTACGTTGGGAACTACTGCATTAAAACCTATGTTGGTGACGAGGAAACCCAAGTATTTTCTAACCTCTTAAGAAAACATGAGAGCTAATATATGATTTCAATACATAATAGTGGTATTACTGTACACCCTTTGATAAACACCGAAATGAGTGAAACAGTGAACAGCATGTAACTTTTTTTCATGATGTTGACTTTCTTTCAAACTAATCAACAGGTAACATTTAAGCTTTATTTCAAATTATAGTTAGTTGAAAAAAAAATTACTGTCCATACGCAAGTTTTAATTGGCGATGATTATTCGATATATCTTCAATCTTCCGACAAAATATGGTTTCCGATTTACTCACAAATCAGTGAAACGAAAAGAGAATGTCAAAAATACAGTTGAAGTATTTAATCATATTTCTCTTCAATTGTTTGATTATTTTAACTAACATGCATTGAAATTGCAATGTTGGTTAGTTAAAGTAAAATTAAATCAGTTTTTAAACTTTTAATGACATTATCTATAAATAAGTTCGTCTAAATCAGGTGACAAGGTTTTTAAATAATTATTCTTGGCTAGAAATCACGAGAGAGTAAACTGAATGTGTAAATCACACAGTAAACTTTAGCCCTGGCGTGGTCTAGTGATTAGCATATCAGACTGGGGTCGAGAATTTTGGGTTTCGCACTTTCAGCTGAGTGTATATTATAAAAGTGACTGACAGTCAATCCCACTGTCGGTTAAGAGTCGCCGCTTCAGGCTATGGTTGCTGCCGATTAGTTACCTTCCCTCTGGTGTACAGTTACAAATTAGGGACGACCAATTCTCGAACCATAGGCGTCACTGACCTGGTGTTTAGCCAGTTGTATGTATAAGGTATCGTTCAAGCAAACAAACAACATGAAGTCAAATGAAATAATTCTTAGTAGTCAGAACCGTAAATGACTCTGCATAGACTGTACAAAACTATTAGACATTATCGGTACTTGTAAAGCTGTGACAAAGGAAAAGATTAGAAAAAAATGTCAATCACTGTCCTCTGCAAATCAGACATCTGATGATCAGCCGTGTGATCTGAAGTACAAATGATTAGTAATTCATTCTGTTATATAACTGGTCTCAGTAGCCACTTTCAAGTGCATAACAGTGATTAAGCTGAAACTCTGCTTAAACAATCTAGCAAAGTGATTAAGCTCTTCTAATTGTTCATGAGCCATTGAAAAACTTCAAAGACGATATCTGGATATTTCATTTGAGTGAGGAATGGAAGAAACCCATTCACAGTAAGCTCTTTCAGGTTGGCTACGATTGTCTAAGTATCGTTAGCAGAATGTAATAATTCTTCCAATCCAATGGCCACGCAGACAAGCCGAACTATCGTACAAAACACAAGCAGGCAGCCGCTATCTTCTTGGATCTGCCTCGCTGCAATCGAAGGTACCTATTTTAGGAGGGAATCAGATGTTTGCAACCACAAGTGAAAAACTTTTCAGTGTACAGATTGTTAGAAAAGGCTTTACAAGGCGGTCTCATACTTAATGAGGTGTTAACAATAGGGCCAATAAGATGAAGAAAAATTCTTTTCACGCATGCTTTTCAATTTTTTACAGGAAAGTGACGCACGCGACACAGTGGAGTTTTGGAGTGGATCATTATAGCGATCACATTCTATTAACGTTTATGCTACAATCTTTGTGCAGGTGGTCCAGACTTTAGCACAATACATTATGCTGTACGCTCACTATTGTGTTAGGTTGTTCAATACATTTTTTGGAATGAAGTGGCCCATCCACTCTGTTAACTTCAATCCCATTGAACATGTACGGAATGCTCCATACATTAACAATACACACACACACATCCATACAAATACAACGACTCCAGACACTAAAAATGCCCTAGAAACAGCTCTTTCAGAAGAATGGTAGAGAATACGTCAAGTCCTCATGAACTCTGACTTTAAGCATACAATATTAGTGCTAAGCTTACCTTGCTGTTATGAAGATCTTACTCCACATTACAGTAAAATACCACGAATGTGAATATGTAGAGTTACATCTACTAGATATTTACATGCATTGACTGATTGACCAACACTTTGTACTTCAGATGACAAGGACTGATCGTCATATGCCTAATTTGCATAAAAATGATCTGAGGGAGATGACCGACATTATTTTATGAGTAATCTGACTTTAATATAGCTATAATATCATATATATTTTGTTTTGTGCGGTATAGTTTCACAGGTAGTAAAATTTCCGATATGTCTAACTTACTAGCTTTGATGATGATATTTTTTTAGAGAATTGATTTTATGCTGATCATATTACAACATACTGAATAATTTTATGTTTTTGCTTGTTAGAAGACTCACTCTCAAGAAGTGGGAAAAACATTAGGGGAAATCACTCATTTTATATGAAAAAAGGCTAGCGGACTCCTGTAACAGTAAGTGGGATTGATTGCATTATTCAATGAATTTTTTTTATATAATCTTGCGTGACTCGTATGTCATTAAAGATCCTATAACCAAGAAAGACATGGACCCATAAATAGTTTAGTGGATAAATAGTCTAGAAAAATATGTATAAAAAGTTGACGCATATATGGGTCCGTTTGGCAATTTCGAGGTTAAAAAGGAAGCTCTCGGAGACTAATATCTAAAAAACAATTTAATTGCATATACTTTTACAGAAACAATTTTTTTCATAGAAACATTTAATATTGTCTTAAGAATTTATTTGTGTGCACTTTAAAAAAAATAACATAAAAACCTGGAAGTATCGTTATTTGTCCATTTCAAATAAACAAAACGACAACAAACTACAACTGACCTCTGATGCTCTAAAATAATTTATACCCCCCCAAAAAATATATAAGGCCTTAGATCGAGAAACACAAAATGAACAAGAAAATTAAAAAATAACATAACAATAGTACGGTTTAAAAGCGTTCCATAGCTTATTTATCAAGATTTTCCACGACAAACAAGCGTCACCAATAGCAACCGCACAAACACTATAAAACGGCAAATAAAACTTTTGAATTAAAAGTCTTTTTGAATACCTAGCGTCAATAGTTTTCTTAATTCAAAAGAAAATATTAATGTTGCAACTGAAATATTTGTTTAAGACGGAACTCGTAAAATATGTTACCAACATAATTAGTTTCGTACAAAAAATTCAGTTTCCAGAAAGCAAAAAAAACAACCTTTATTAATTTTCTTTTCACCTTCTGTATTTAAACTGCCCAACATTTACTTAAAGTAGATAACACTGATAAATAAATTAAACTTTATGCTTATAGAAATATGTTCTTTACGTGATGTAGATTAAGCTAATTAACTTTTCTAGTCTCTGTTTAAAGCCTTTTATCTACGCTTCTGTTCATTTAAGTTATATTTATATTCACGACGCAAGTAATTTTATTAAACATTCGACTTCAGCGTCTAACTTAAAACATTGAAAACTTGGAGCTAAAAAGTTGATTAGTAGTTGGAGTTGAAAAGTAAGGATTCCCAATGTAACAAAACAATTCTTTTATAACGTTACTTCTAAGTTCTAGCACGTGTTACAATTTTTCACTGTTATTACGGTTGCTGTTTACACCTTAATAATGTTATCTTAGATGAAATTTACCCGTGAGTTAAACCTAACATTTATTTGCGTTATAAAAGTGCCTAAGACACTTCGAACGTTAATGTGAATACATGCTGAACCAGCTCCATAGTTCTAACTTATTTCTTTTTCGCTGCAAATGGTAGTGATAAATGCCATCATATTTTGGACAAACGTTTCTGCTCTCTTCTGAAACTTTTGCATTTGCAAATGTTAAAATGAACGTTATGACATTATGTTTATAAGCATATTATTTTTATTATAATCTAATTCCTACTGAATTAGAAGACCTAACCAAGTTAACTAATAGATTTACATACAGTGACATGTATTCCACATCATTCCTGCGCTATTTCCGTTTTAATTGAAGAGACATGCACAAGACTATAAAAAACGTTTTGAGCTTAACTGAATATTGCTCTTAATAGAAGTGGCAGGAATTCAGGTAAAGAAAAGAAACAGGAAATTAAATAATGTGTCATAGGTGTAGAGAACTAGAAGCTCAGACATAGATGGTGTACAACATACATTATGAAGATAGCCCTGTATAACTATATTTCAAACTCTGCCAAGGACAACAATTTGTTTTCACAGCTTGAAATCCGAACGCAGAAAAGCAATGACACCAATGGACATAATAATAGCAATAAAAATCTCACTAACCTACAAATATTTTCATATTGCTCCTAACTGTTTTAGGACGAATTTCAATTTAGAAGTTGACAAAATTTTCACTTTGTGACGTATAATTTAGTGCAGTAAATTTTCAATTATACCTAATATTCCCAGAGAAATGGACAATTTTGTACTGAATTTGGAGGCCAGACGTTAAAAGCATTAGGCTGGAACGATTAATATCAAAGCAAGAAAAACACACTCCACCCTGACCATTTCAACAACTTTTATAAAAAAAAAAAGTGTTTCGCTAGATACCTAGCTAGAGGTAAATCTGATAGTTGTGTAGATATTAGACAGTAACTGCTGGAGGTACATAGTTCTAGGACAGTTCAACACAGAAATAAATACACTAGATAAGTTTATAATTCTCTACCTAAAATAGATAGGCAAGTTTAAGCTTTATGCAATACAGTTATTTACTATACTTTTAACTTTACCAGCATTTATGTAATTTAATGTGAAAAACAGATATGCCAAATTACATAATTTAGCACAGGAGGGGCTAAGGTGCAGGCAAGATCCGATTAGTGTAATACTGAGGAGATCAGGGAGAATGGCCCTCAGAAAATAAGCATTTACAGATTTCAAATTGAGCAATTTCTAAAATATACTTGGTAAAACGTAGACATGTAGTTTATAGCAGTTTTGAAATTACTAACAGCTAATAACCTGCCTCGCGGAAGGAGGTAGCGAGGGGGAATAATGCCACTTATCCCCCTGCTCTGAGTTCCTCCACCTATTTAAAGCCTGTCTGTCATGTTCAAAGAAACAGGACCCAGAATATGAATTTATGAATGGGTAATAAGATCAGAAGGGAGGTTAACAGATTCTGAAGGAAGAAAGCGAGAGGCAGGAAGAGACGCATTTGGGTTGATTACACAGGAAAATGTATTAGATACGAGAAGCTTGAATTAGGAAAACCGGTGCAGGCGGCAAGGAACAAAGAACATTGCAGAAGCATAATAGGCGACCATAGTAGAATTTGGGAGCATACCATGATAGATTGATAAAAAAAATTTGCCCAATGAGCAAGCTTGATTAAATCAGGAAGTAATTACACTGTGCCGTCACTATAAATTAAAATTAGTTTAACGTAAATACCCAAACATAGAACCGTTCTAGAAAGTATGGAGATTTTAAAGTTGAATTAACGTAATTTATATAGTGAAATAATTATAGGACGTCTCTGTTCTTGTAGTCTCACTTCCGAAATGGCAGCATACGTATCAAAAACCTAGTCAGCAGAAGGAACTTTACGAAAATGACTTGCATAAAAATGGCTTTTGTTTGCTGGATATTTTATAAAGTCACTATAAATTGAAAATATAACATATTCTCATCCTCGTTTCCTCAATATCAACTCATTTCCTCACTGTTAGAGATTCCACCATCATTTTACTGATGTTAAATGCAATTCATAACAGTTTCACACTTTATTCATAAACTACATACTTTTCAGCTTCGTGCGGGTTAGTGTACTTTTACAGAGTCGAAACATAAAAAACATTTGGATTTGGAATTTAGACTAACATAAATTTTACTGTAACACAATTCTGTTACCTTTAACTAGAAAGTTGGTATTTTTAATCATCGTTACTTATTTTTGCAAGATTAGGTGTTTCTTAAAAATATATTTGATCTCTCATCAATATTTTTTATTCACTTTGAATATTCTTTTATATAGCTAACCACCTGTTTGCCTGGATAAATTCTTTTAAGGTAAAAAATCATGATTATTAAACAAAGTAACACAAAATCAATTATTAATATACAAGATGACTCAAAAACAATCAAGCTCTAAAGATGAACAACATACCCATAGGAATGGTGAATAATAAACCTAGATAAAATATAAATACAGGAAATAAATGTGTATTCTGGCAGCAGTCGTTATCCAAGTAACACGCTATTAATAAAAATGTTGTTGAGAGTGGAAAGCTAATGCCAAATTCAGTCACTTGTAATGGACAAAAATTGTTTTTTGGTTAGTTGGTTGGATTTAGAGAAAATCCATATTGGGCTATCTACTGTGTCCAATGCGGGGGAATCGAACCCTGGATTTAAGAGTTGCAAGTTCGTAAATTTACCGATGTCCCACGGGGGGGGGGTGGCGTGAAAAAAGAAAATGGACATTATATTTGTGATGCATCATAGTTACTTTTGGATCACCCTGTACGCCTCAGTTATGCACACCTAAAGGAGGAAACATTTAACTCAAGTGTAAGAGCAAAACTAAAAGAAGAACATTTAAAAAGTATGAACGAGAGAAAGGGTTTTAAGTAGAGGTAATAGATTAAAAAAAAAGTATGCGTTTAACGATGATTTGAAGACGATAAAAAAGAAAGCAGAAGCCAAATGGATCAAAATATGAACAAACCTTATTTAATAGATAAGCACAAAATGTGATTAAAGGAGAAGTTATTAACGCGAATCATAAAACTGTATTCTCCAGGTTGGAGTAATACACTCCGTCAGCGTTAAAACGTGAAGTAAGCGGAAAGACAATTGGAAGGAGCTACTTCAAGAAGTTCTTGTAAAGTTGGCCGTATATTTGACTGATGGCATGATGTATGAACTTCAATTGAGGACAGTCTTCAAATACGCAAAGACGTTTTACAATAAATCCCGATTTTACTCTGATCAATGAGATGCAAAAGGTAACTATTAGCGATGTCATGCTTTAAAACTCTCAAAAACACAAAACTATTTTGCTTCTGTACCTTTGTTTACACTAAAGTCTTCCACACCTGAGGTTTCCATACGAACCAAAGGGTATTGTAAGTAGTACTTTGTATTTAAAACACCAGGCATAAAACTAAGCCATCCACTCGTAATGACAAGAATGTGAAATGTCAGTTTCTAAGATGAACTGTGATTACGCTAACGTAATTGTTAACATCTACTAACGGCTCAAAATAACAATATGATATACGGGATATTTTGTTCGTTTGTTCAACACATTTCATTTGGTTATTCGCCAACTCGACTTAGAATGTCCAAACAATGTTTAACATTGTTCTTCCAACTTACCCTAGAAACGTTCTTTGCCTAATTATAGTAGTATTCAGTAATATTTATACCAACTATAGCAGTGATGATTAAAACATGATACTATTAGCAGTATGTGACGGATTTATTATTATATATTTATTTTAAAATCGATGTTTGCTTAAATTAAATTTATATTTAGAAATGCACATAACATACTGTTAAATATATATTGAGAAATTCCCGCCTATTCTCTAAAGTTGTAGAAGATTCTCGAATGTAAGAATCAACAATATATGTGTGTACGTAAACGCTACTGTTAGCGTCAGTATTATTACGTAAAACTGAAATTTCGAGAAACTCTCCACACGCCGATGAATATAACCAACGCGGCGCGCAAAAAAATAAGAGTATCTATTATTGGGTTGCTGTAATTGGTGTGCTATACATTTCGGAAGATATAACTGTGACTGTTATAATGCTTATTAATCGGGAAACTTAAAATTTTTGACTAGGAACGTTTATAAATTTCAAACATTAAAACCATTTAACGTTAGTGGATTTACATTGGTTAGTACTTTTACACTTTTACTAAAACATTACCTAATGTCATCGGTGGAAACTTGACTTGTAATCGGCGTGTAATCAGCGAGAACTACAGAGCTAGCTAGCTGTTCAGTGATTTATACCTACATCAACTCGAAATTAACTCGCTCATCATGAACTCTCGATAAGATATCAAGGAAGTTTCAGACCAGAAAGAATACTTTATATTGCTTGTAAGTTTGTAAAGCTTTTGTATATAAATCAT
>NW_013666381.1:226270-227466 GCF_000517525.1 Limulus polyphemus | reverse complement strand
ATTCGTAATAACTGTTATTGTAAATTGTATTGTTGTTTATATATTAAAACAGATTTGTACTAAAGAAGAAACTGTGTATATCAATCTTGTTGACAAATATCATAAATTGGACACATATCGGTATTTATTTAACTACTGAATTTAAACTAACGTTTAGCTCGATTTCAAACCATTCGAAATTGTAGCACGTAACATGTATTTAAAAGTTTTACTTTCTTTGCCAGTTTCTAGAAACTAATGGTATATATATATCCCATGATATCTTTTGTTTTTATCAGAGTTTTCGTATGGAATATAACCTTTCATTATATTCCCAACCGATATATTCTGAAGGGATTATTTTTAAAGAAAATTGACAAAATCCTGGTTACCCATTTCAACCTTCGTTTCGTAGCCGCTTAGTGAGAGTAATAGAAGTGAAACACGTAGAGCAAGATAGTCACTTAACTGTGTTAAAAGTGGATTACGATATAGATTTCTCTAAGGCTGTAATTACGGAAAAGAAATTCAAAGCAAGTTCGGGCAAAATATTAAGGAAATTGTGTTAAGTTAGACATTAAACCAGTTGATACACAGATTTAAAATCGTGTTAAGCATTTGTCTTTCCTAATCATTATCCAAGTGTCAGAAAAACATTGGTGTTGCATTCCAATTTCTTATTACTTCTAGGTATTTTAATTTTTTTTCTCGCTTATTTTGTTAGCTGCCTATTAGTTACTTCAGTTATAGTGTTTTAAAGTTTTATACTCAACCAGTTGAGTTAGACAGCAGCACATGAACTTACGTTCGTTTATCGATTTACTATTCATAATTTTATGTTCATGGCAGTTTTATTCGTGTTGTAGCAATATATTTCAATAATATTATGGTATTAAATTTATATATAAGCTTAGGCTGAATATACGTGTTGATTTGATCAGTGGTCTCCAACAATGGTTTGCGAACAGGTGCCAATACAATGAAAAAAATATATCAAGAAGGAAAATGACGGAAAGAAATGGTGCTGTGGGAGATTCGATTTTCTCGAACTTTGTAGTTTGTTAAGAATAAACGAACAGTGTTGAGTCCTTCCTCCCTTCTTAGTTAACCTCATAATATTCACGTCAAAGCCCTCTCGAAGAAGCTATACAAACACACACACACACACACACACACACACACATATATATATATATATATATATATATATATATATA
>NW_013666381.1:197038-225270 GCF_000517525.1 Limulus polyphemus | reverse complement strand
GAACACAACGTTGTTCCAGGAAGATGGAGCACCGTGTCACACTGCTATAAACATCCAAAAGTAGCAGGAGAAAATGGTATCCAGAAGTTGCCCTGGCCGAGCCAATCTCCTGACATGAACCCCATCTAAAACCTCTGGGCTATACTCGACCGGCAAGTCAAGAAACAACAAAAAAAAATCAACTTCAAAGAGCGATATACTCCAAGTTTTGAAGCAAGAGTGGGCGAAAATCCCACAATCTAGAATTGACGAGATGCCCCAAAGGATCAACGAACTGCACGAAGCGAAAGGAAGATCTACTAGATATTAATTAAATTACAAATATATCAATTCATGTGAATATGACTGAAAAATTTTATTTTTTTTTCTGAAAAGGTGGTGTCTATTTACTTGTGATCACGGTGTTTATATAGCAATACACTCTTCCTAACAATCCTTGGAGTGAAAAGGTTCAGAAACGTTGGAAAAAGTTTAAATGCATGTTTTCATGCCTTTTAAATGTCACTTATAAAATGACTTATTTTCACGTGCCCAATAGAATGATTTCATATATATCTAATAATATACTCGTGGCATACCTATTTCATGGTCTAATAAAGCGCATGAAAATTTAGCATTTCACAATTTCATTGACCTTGCGTGAAAATATATAGCACCCCTCACGGGGATTATAGTAATAAAATTAAATATTTATTGCATCTTCATGTTAATCCTTACTATGCTGTGATATCACATTCATTGAAAACTTCTAATAATTGTAGCTATGACAAACAGGTTACACATTGTATTCCACGCAGATACTTCAGTTGTCATTAATGCTATTAATATACAAAAATTAACTGACATCATGAAAGGATCTGCTAAATTCAGCAAACTGTCCAGCAGTAAATTTCAAATGTTTCGTTAGGTTGTGAAGTAAGTTCATCACAGTCTAATTCTTACTTTTTTCTTAAACACATAGATAGTTGTGTTCTTTTTCAAAATAATACCCTTTACATTCGGTTAATACAATACACCATTTTCATCACCCTACTGAATTGAAATATTTAATCCACGTCCGACCTATACCACAGATGATTTAATTATATACCTTTGTTTATTAAAAACTCTGCACATTTCATCCCTGCTAGCAGCATCCCCCCTTACACCGTACCCATACATCTATCAAGCAAATTCGTAAAGCGTGAAAACAGTTATTATCAAAACGTACCAGTTTTCTGTTAAAATTACACATTTTCCAAGGATAATGCCCCTGGGCACCCAATATATCTTAGCCACTCGTTTTCCTTTTATATAACTCTCCCTACGTCCGCTTCCCCTTTGTAGCTTTCCGCCCATTTTATTCGTGGTTTAAATGTATAACTACAAACTGCGCGAGGAGATGGTTTTATCACTTAATTTAGAATGGACAGCTCAACAATTAACAAACAGATTGGCTACATTTCAAATGAGGAGGAGGGGGGGGACTTCTGTATAGAGGAGACCTCACCGTGATACTATCAAACAAAAGATTACATTCTTGTTGTCAATGTGGGTACGACAGCTGTGCGTGAATATTGTAAGGGGATTACCTAAAAAAACTTACGAGTTGTTATGGTAGTCCTGAAGAAACTCGGGATGCACTATTTCTCCGCTACTGGCTGCTCCAAACTGAGACCAGATCCCGACTGCGGCCATGGTGAAGTACTCACGGCACCATTTTAAATACTCACCGCTAGACAGAACCTGTCATTTGATGTTTTTCTTTTTCTCTTTTTGTTTCTCTTGAGCCTCACAAGATCAACTTTATCATATACTATCACATATTTCTTGGTAGATTAACTAACAATGTTTTGGTAACCAAAAATGCCAAGTTTACTGGATAAAGACACATCTACAAAGACATCGGTTACTGAACTAACTTCTGTATTCAGCTTCACATTAGGTTGTCTCAGTTTGACACGTTTTACTCGTACTTGTTTCCTATTACAGCCTAAACTGTACACTACTAGCTACGGCAATGACCACATTCGAATTAAACACTCGCTAGCTGGTAGCTATACAGCGCATACTCGGTACAGACCGCGCGCATTTTCACTGCATAAAGGGGCCGCGGTAGCAAAAACGGAAGAGAGAATAACATGCCAATCTATTCAGTCGTATTACCTTGGTTCTTTTCTCGCCATTAATTGTTTCTGAAGCGATAGATAGCTGAAGAATTCCTAGTGTATGGATCCACAATCTATTACAACTTTTATTTAACCAGCACTCTGAGAGAAACAAAACTTCTGTTCTCTAAATACAACTCCTTCAGTAATTGAGACGAGTAGGCAACACTTGGATACATTGGAACTGATAATGGCTGATGCGAAGTTCTTTCTTCTTGTAATGGTTGTAACAATAAGCCCGTTTTTCGCATGTTGTAAAATTGAAAATAGTCATACACAAGTGAAAGTACAATTATTAACATCAATTATCACCCTGCAGTAAAATTATTTTAAAAAATTCCCAAGTCACTGTGTTCCCCCAGGGAGGGGGGAGCGGTAAGTTTGCGAATATAGAACACTAAAATGCGGGATTCAATTCCCCATGGTGGACAGAGTGAAGATAACCCGTTGTGTTTGACTTAATTATTTAATACAAGTACTACGCGTATAATTGTATATTGTTATGTATAACAATATCTGTAATTGTTATCTTAAAAGGATTGGCTTTAACTACCTATACTCCTGTATTATTAGTTTCTCTATTGTATATTTATGGCAAAGCTTCTAAGGCTATCTGCCGCCGTCCATAATTTTCAACTACTAATCAGGCAGAAGTCAGCCAGTCATCAACACCCTACCACCCACGTTAATAGAACGGACTCATAGCTTAAAGTGCGGGGGGAAGTTTTGGTGTCACACTGATTCGAAACCGGCTCATTAACTCCAAAATCCAGGGCACTGCAGTGCCTAACTGCGCCCAACTATCCATAAAATAAAATAGTCAATACCTAAATATGTATTTTATCTTTATAAGTGATATAAAGGTATTACCAAAAAATGTTTACGTTGATTTAACATAATCTCTGTTAATCATCACCAAAAGATATAAAAGTAATTATTGCAGTACAGATTAAACTGTTGGTATATTTAATACCATTGTTCAATAAATAACATGTCTAAACAGCAGCATTGGTACTATGATTACACACCATTGCTTCTAATTACTTTAATTCTCTACTTTGTTTATTTGTTTTGTTGTTAAGCACAAAGTTACACAATGGGCTATCTTCACTCTGACCCCCGCTGGATTTCTAATGGTATAAGCATTCAGGCGTACTGCTGAGCCATCGGGGGCTAACCCTCTAGTACTGTTGTTCCTAATGACTTTAGACTTTAACCCACTATTGTTGTTGCTCTTAATGTTTTAACATTTTAACCTTCTACTATTGTTGGTCTTAATGACTTTAACCCTCTTGTACTGTTGCTCCTAACGACTTAAAACTTTAATCTTCTATACTGTTGATCTCAATTAATGAATTAAAGTTTTAATTTTATAGTACTATTCTTTAGCCTTGATGTTTAGGAGAGGTAAAGTACGGACTTAGAATTGGATTTTAATTACATTATTTGAACTATTTTGTAATTTATTTTATTTTTACAGCTCTACGGTTTCCTGGTTGTGACATATATACTTTTGTTCAGTTCTTCAACATGTTTGGTTTTTACAGTATTCTTCCACATTTCTAAGCTGTATTACTAGTTATTGGTTAAAAATGTTTAATTAAAATATCCACCTGACATCACGCGACAGGCAGTAAAATGTCATTAATCTAAAGTTAGCAGGGAAAAAAGAAAGGCTATTAAAAACATATTTGCTGTGCTGATTGAATTTTCGACACTTCAGATTCATCGCTATCCTTCTTGCTTTTAACCGGATTAGAAAAACAAGAAAACATAATATAACTTCCTATAGGAAACACTAATGTCTCATGTTTTTCTTAAATTCGTTTTACTCGACACACGTTTTTGTTAAATTTCTCTCCTACGAAAAGCTTTTTATAGTCGACGTCGATAGATAAATTCTATAATACGAAGACTTCTGTCTTAATGCTCCGATATCAAATCATACTTGCTCAACTTTATAACCATTTCATTTTCTAGGTGTTGTTGTATGAATATCGAATTTAAAAGGGACCATGTAGAAGTATTGATGAATGTTCTAATTTCCTCTTTTACAAACTCTAGCCGTGTCATTAAGCCACAGGAGATTGAAGAACATTTAAGTCTGTATACAAAGAATTCATATAGTTTGTGTGAAGGAAGTCAATGCATTGTGTTTGCAGAATCATTGGTAAGGTTTGTTGGAATTTGTGATATAAGAACATCAAAATATGCTGTTATTTAAACTTTTATATATCTCACTCATGCAAACGTTGTACAATTGTATTAGCATGCGATAGTTTTTGGTGCAACGAAAAATTTGAATACAAGTATTATGCCAAAAGACATAAACAAGTTGACTCTAGATGATTTTAATGGCTAAACATGCACACCCTTCATCATTTGAACTCTTCACCTCTGATGATGTACGTGCATGTTTAGCCCTAAACATTTAAGGTCAACTTGTTTATGTCTCTTGACATTACACTTGTATTAAAATATTTCGTTCCACTAAAAAACATTGCATATTCATTTAATATTATAATATGGTTGTTAAAATAACAGTGTTTTAACGCGTTGTATAGAATATATAGTGTACAACAACGTACTTAAATTATCTTTTGCCCTTGCTTAATTCTCGTTACGCTAGATTTTACATCTTTCTCGGTATGACTTCACAGTAATTCTTATGTTTTTATTTGTACATTTCAATATGATTAATGTCAGAATTGCTCTAAGGAGTTGTCACTAAATAAACAGTGTCATCTATACTAAAATGAAAGACATGCAGGACATGATTTCCTAAAATCACACTTTGACGTCCAGGTAAATACCGCAACTCATAAAATTAAGCATATGTTGTTTATAAGGTACGTTAAATCCTATTAAATTGCCTTTAAACATGAATGGTGAACGTTAGCTGCAGTGCATACCATCTGAACAACCCGTTTAACGCGTGAGAAGCCTTAGCTGCAGTGCATACCATCTAAACAACCCGTTTAACGCATGAGAAGCTTTAGCTGCAGTACATACCATCTAAATAACCTGTTTAACGCATGAGAAGCTTTAGCTGCAGTACATACCATCTAAACAACCCGTTTAACGCAAGAGAAGCCTTAGCTGCAGTACATACCATCTAAACAACCCATTTAATGCATGAGAAGCCTCAGCTGCATACCAAGTAGTTGTGATAGGTGGAAAACTGCAGACGTGATGGAAATCGAAAAATGATGTAAGTGGCCAGATCCGAACACTTAATATTACTGTTTGGGCTACCCTAAGGGTGCGTTCAAAGTTTGATAGATATACAAAAAATAGTACGGGGAACATACAGTGGTCCCCGATGATGTAATAGGAGGGTCAGATCCTATGTCGCTCTCCAGGTCTTAAGGGTATAGTCAAATTTGTTTAAGATCGGTCAAAAACTATAGCCACAAAAATCGGACACACATATAAACAGTGGCCCCCAGTGAGACCGAATGTTGATTCTACCCTCACATTTGGCCCTTCCCGGATGGTCACATGGGTGCATGTTAAGTTTGCTGGTGGTCAATCAAAAACTATAGGTTGAAAGTAGAACACACAGACAGACACTCAGATGATACTTCTGAAATGTATACATATATATATATATATATCTTTGCAAAGGCATCTTGTCACATAAATGTGGGAATGACGAGCAGTTGTTTTTTACAATAACACTTGCAGATACAATCACCCATCCTCATCTGCCAGTCCATTTATTCATCTGTCAGTGATACATTCATATTGCAATGAATTTCGTGATTCCTGGTCTCAAACTCAATACTTGTTTGTGGACGGATCCAGTTATCTTTTCCTAGTTCTGTATTATCATATCATGACATACTGTTACGTTCTCCAAGTTCTCTACAATCATACCATGACATGGTGTTGATATGCTTAAGTTATTCACTACGACGTTGCGAAAAGTGTATGATATATAGAAGTTTGCAACTCGGGTTTCAATTTTTTATTTATCAAAATCAAAAATAGAAATAAAGGAAAAGTTTCCCGAAGGTCAAAGAACATAACAAATTTTAAGTTTCTATAAATGACTGTTAATTTTCTGCTATTTTACTTATTCTCACCCTGTTTCTTAAAACGAAAAGGAACTGATACAGGCTTGATTCATTTCCTTACGGTATAAACCTAAGTACTTTATGATCATTATTGGTGAATTAATACCAAGGGCGTAATTTACTTTGGGGCAAGGGGAAAGTTACCCCGATCCTTGGTTCGATCCACCCAGACTTTATACGATATAATATAATCACAAATAAGATCCACAAAGGGATAAGAAAGTGCACTACGCGGAATTTTTCATACGCCGATACAACTTTGCCCCCCCCCCCCGGAATTACGCCAATGATTAATACATATGTCCTATAACTGATCTCATTCAGTTCTGAGTCTTGCTCATCCCCCTCTGTTAAAAACTGATTATCTGATTATGGCAAAACTTTCATATAGATCTAAGACAGATAAATGTTTTACACTCTTCACACTAAAGAAAAACTAAAAATACACTTAAACCTCGATGTTCTAGTGCTAACTTAGCACTTACTAGTACTAAGTCGTACCTATTGTACGTTGTACCTATTTTTAATTGTAATTGCATTTATTGTTGTATTCATTAATAATAAAGTTAGCTGAACAAACATTTTTGAGTTATCTTTTTTTCATCATTATTAAATAGCTATATTAATGTGTCTACATTTCTACGTACACTCCAACTAATTATTTTCTGCACACCAAACTTGTCTAAATGTACCACATACTGCACAGACATTGTCTTCTGCGTACTACTATTGTCTATTTATTCAACAATACGGTTTTACAGGCAGATATATTGTGCTTGTTACCTTAGAAACATTAAAAATATTTGGTTGGCTACAGGCCAAGTTTAGAGAATCAACAAACTGTTGTTTCTGTAGAACGTTTGGTTTATGTCTTCCGAATATTATATTCTCAGGAGTTTTAACCGTATAACGCCTAAGTAGAATATGATTGGTTCGCGATTTACTGCGCTGTATATAAAATCGAATATGGTACTTCATTTCCACCATTAAAACTATTTCTCAACATTAGTCACTATAATAATATAAACGTAACACTTCCTGGTAGAGGAAACATATGACTGATATAGAAAGAATAAAGCAAACTTAAATATTCCATTATAAAAAAAAGACTTATTTTAAAGAATCATATACTTACCCGTTTATTAACAAAATAATTGTAAAATATTTTGCAAGTAATTGGGCCTGTCATGGCGTAATGGTTAACATAAAGGGCTGCAAGTCGAAGGGGTCGAGGTTCGAGACGTGATACTGCTGCACATGCTCCGCGCTTTCAATGTGGACACGTTAGAAAAAATGATAATCAATCTAATTATTCGAGTCAAAAGAACCGTTTATAGTTCTCTTAGCGGTGAGTATTGCTGGCATGGCTGCCTTTCTTCTGTTCAGTAGTTGACGTATAGGGTTGGCTACACTTGAATACCTGCACATAATGTGCTATTCAGGTTGAAAATTTCAATTCCAATTTATATGTCAGTACTTATTTTAATGTATTATTTCACTGCTACAGTGAATGTGGAGTAAAAGAGAGAAAGATTTGGCTTAGCCACTACAGTGAACTAGAACAGTAACTCCAGAGTTGAAATCTTTTTAAAAACAGATAAGTAAACATAGGAAGATGCGATAACAAAAGTATATTTTTCATATTATTCAATTAAACAGTTTTCTAGATGATAAACAAAATAATAGAAAAGGGGGAAAGAAACGTCTCAAACATGAGATAGAAATACTTTAATTTTGTGCACCATGAAACACCTATTTTATCTAGGAATGACTTAACGGCATACTTTATATAAGGAACATCCAACTGACCTACTTATATGAGTAACACAGTAACAGTTTCTATTTTAGAAACTTACACGACATACCCCATATCCGAAACATGTAAAAAATATATCTATGTCAATAGAATATAAATGATATATTGTATATTAGGACAGTTTAAACAATGTATTCTATATTAAACACTTCTAAAAGGCATAACTCGGCACGTGACCTTATCAGGAGCACTTAGAGGACAGGTTCTATGTTTGGAATATCAGGAGAGCTTAAAACGACATATCATGTATGAGGCGTATTTAAATAACATAGTATATTTCAATAGCATTGACGGAACATGCTGTATGTCAGTAGCATTAATGTGGCATAATATCAGTAACATTAATGTGGCGTAATAGCAATAGCGTTAATATGCATTATAACCCAAGGAAAGTGTAAAGGACGTCCCTGTATCGGGATTTTAAACGACATACCCTGTACTAGAAAAATTTAATTTTACATCAATAAGATTTAAACGACATAACTTATATATATGGAAATTATTCTATACCAGAAACACTTACCGGACATGTTAAGCCTATATGAAGAATATGTAAATAACATATGTGCCTATATCAAGAACGTGTAAAGGACATATGATATAATGTTCGTGCTCTTATGTTACCAATGGACTTCCTGGTGTAGCTGGAATGAAATCGGAAAAAATAAATTAGTGTAAAGGTAATCAACCTTCTAAATAACATGCTAGAAATAGGCAGCTTTGTCCTCCGTGTAAGGCATTATTAACATATACAAAGGGTAACCAACTTACTAAATAACATGTTAGAAATAGGCAGCTTTGTCCTCCGTGTAAGGCATTAGTAACATATACAAAAGGTAATAAACCTATTAAATAACATGTTAGAAATAGGCAGCTTTGTCCTCTGTGTAAGGCATTAGTAATATATACAAAGGGTAACCAACCTACTAAATAACATGTTAGAAATAGGCAGCTTTGTCCTCCGTGTAAGGCATTAGTAACATATACAAAAGGTAATAAACCTATTAAATAACATGTTAGAAATAGGCAGCTTTGTCCTCTGTGTAAGGCATTAGTAATGTATACAAAGGGTAACCAACCTACTAAATAACATGCTAGAAATAGGCAGCTTTGTCCTCCATGTAAGGCATTAGTAATATATACAAAAGGTAATCAAACCTGCCTATTTCTAACATGTTATTTAATAGGTTGTTACTAATGCCTTACACGGAGGACATATACAGGAGAGTGATCAACACATACAGTTGTTCAAAACTTTCGTCCCATCGATTTTCTGGGAAAAGAAAGTTTTTTTTCTTTCTCACTCTGGTTGATGGCCTTGGCATGAAACAAACCTAGTCGATTACAGACGAGACATGATTGATGATGTGATAGCAGGTTGATGATTCGAGACGTCAGGTGCCTGTTTGCCCTATATACGAGAGGTTCCTCAACATTATCCAATATAACATTAGCTAATGGACCTGGCAGAGTGTTGCCTGTTTAGAACCCACACTGAAAGATTTGGAGTACGTGAAATGATTTCATTCGAATCATCGTCACACAGAGAACTCAAATAGACTGAACTTACTGAGATAAACGTGTGAGCACTAAAAAACACGTGTAATTCATATTAAAGCACTGTCGAAAAACAATTAAAGTTACTAAAGGAATAACTGAATATATTTTTTTTCTAAAACTCTACTTGTGTCAAAGTTTCACTATATGTTTTTGTTGTTGTTGTCATTCAGAGCTATCTGAATAAATAGACTTATAGACAACTATTGGGCTAATCTTATTTGATCGAATAGTTGGATTTGACAGTCACTCTTATAGCGCATCAATGCCCCAACGTGCATATATATCGCGTTTCTGCGGCAATGGATGTGAATCACGGACTCTAAAACGTACAGTTAGATCGGCTAAATATTGGGCCACGACCGGACCACTTGCACTGTAAAATCAATTGCGACGTTTATTTTTTTTTGTCTCATACATGTACAAATTACAAATTACAGTGTTTGTAGGATCGGGTATCTTTTTACCGATAATTATCAATCGTTGTTCATTTTGAAAATTTATAAAACTACTAAAATTAAAAACTATATGAAGTTTATATTCATCCTAATGCTCTTGTAATTAATCCCGCTTTTCTGTTGGTTTGAATAACCCATATTTGAATATACACGTTTATGAAGAAGATTACAAGTCAGAAAGACTGTTTGTGTGTATGTATGTTGAATTTTCGCAAAAAGCTACTCGAAGGCTATCTGCGCTAGCCATTCTCTAATATGGAAGTGATAAATTAGAGGGAATACAGCTAGTCAAAACCACCCACCACTAACTCATTTCTACTATTTTATCAACAAATAGTGGGATTGATCTTCACATTATAACGCTCCCACGGTTGAAAGGGCGAGTATGTTCGGTGACGGGTTTCGATCTCGAGACATACAGCGCCTTGACCACAGATAGACTGGGCCAATCTATTTCTGCATGAGTCATACTTTCTATCCCCTTATATATATATATATATATATATAAAGAGTATTTTCATATCCCACCATATTGAAAAAGAGAAAGGTATAAGAATTTGTTACTTACAACCAAAAAAGTTATTTGGTGTAAAATACGGCCTCAAAAAAAGAGATGTTCATGTTGATTAAATGATGCAAATCAGATGCAAGATTAAAGGATACAAGTGATTGCCAAGAACAATAATAATATACTCCGTCTTTTGCATGCGATGGTTAGCATTATGACCATATTCGGCTTTCAAAAATAGAACTCTATTTTTTGAGGAAACTGGTGTAATTGATGAAAAAAAAAACAAAAAAAAAAACAATTGTTCTTCAAAATCGCGATTTTGACCTCCAAATTGGAATACCTGGGTATTTCATGTTCAAAACCGAAATTATCCCCATGTTCCACTAGCCATTTTAAGCTTATTAACAATTTGTCTGGTTCAAACATGATTACTTGCTTTCTAACCAGTTGCTTCAGTTTTACGTCTTTTCATCCCGGTATTTGAAGTAAAAGACTATTTTAAGTGTTTAAGAAATATTTCATTTTACACAGTCTATAAGTTTTGTAAAATCATTCATCAAATAAGCTATAAAAAACTAAATCGACGTAGTTCGGATTCGAACCTTCGACTTCCAAAGGAAAAAAATACAGCGGTTTTCGCCAGCAAGCCACCTTAGTTCACTTAAGTAAAACTTAAACACCATATGGTGAAAAAAGGTTTGCGGATTCGTATCCAATGCATAAAAAATGTACCGGTGAAATATTATTTCGGGCATTATTGGGTGTGACAGTTTTCGAGTTATCCGTGTAAGTATAAAAATACTGCGTTAAGCAGATACAATGCGACAACATATAAAGTTACATGTATGTTTAAAGTAAAGAAGTGCCAATTCAAACGTAATATCCCGTTGAGTTTAAAATCCTAACGCTGAGAAATGTTTTAGTTTTCGAATCTTTCTAGAAACTAAGCGTGTGAATCTATAATTTTTTATCCATTGTTATTTCTTTAATACCCCTTAGTGGCTCAGAAGGCAGTAAATGTGGAGACTTATAACAGTAAAAATTGGGTTTTGATACCCGCGGTTGGCAGAGCACAGATAGCCCATTCTGTAGATCTGTGCTTATATTTGTATATGTCCCCCGGTATATGTCTTCGGATCTACAACGTTAGAATCAGAGGTTCGATTCCCCTCGGTGGACACAGCAGATAGCCCGATGTGGCTTTGCTATAAGAAATTCTCACATATTTGTATATAATCATGTTGTTTCTCAAGGAAAAAATTGAGTACGTTATTGCAATAACCTCATGTTACACGGATGACCAAAGGGATTTACTTGAAGGTAAATAAATACTCATCATTGTAATTTAGCCGATAAATGAAAAAGTGTAAAACAAAACAAGAATTTTCATAGATGGTGAACCTTTCCGTAAATAAAATTACATTATCTAAGTAGCATTGGGAAAACTGAGCTAATTGCTCATGTAGTATATCAAAGTTTGACTAATAACACAAGAACTAATTAGAGCAAAATAATCTAATTATTTTATTTCAACAGATTTTCTAAAACCATTCGAGCCCGAAAGACAGCACAACAAAAATCTTACATATGAAATAATTGCAAAGGCAATTTTTACAATACTCTTTAGCTCACTTTATATTGTAAACGTATTGGGTCATATATGAAACTGTATTGTCAGAAAATAGTAAATATTACATAATTTGATTAAGTTTTGTCGTAACACATGATAAACATCAATGGCTGACCGAATTTGTTTTTTAATTATCATGTAGTCGCAATGTCTGAAACAAACGTTATTATATCCCGTATATAATTCCTTATTTTCATGTTTGTATAGTTTCTTTATGTATCCCATATTATAGACATGACATACCCTGAAAAATACCACCGTTAGATTAACGAAAATGAATGGCCCACATAGAAACCGAGGCCATAAACAATGAATATATAATAAGTCCGCAAACATGAAACGGAATAAAAGCCCTTTCCCTCTCGGCTACAATTCTTTTTGTGTGTGTGTGTGTGTGTAACTACAGTTGGAAATAACCTTATGTATGGGTGTCTTTAATCATGAATATTTGAAAAGGACCGGTCTCCCCTTGGACAGAAAGATTAATAATTAATGCACGATTCAGATGTTACTGTATTGGTAGCATTTTCTTAGATCTAAGATCTTAGATCTCTATTTTCTTAGGCGATTCCTGTCCGGTCTTGCAAGTTATCAGATGTCCTGTTTTTTTAAAGTAATTCCTGACCGGACGATTTAAAACCTACTAAATGTTAATGTAAGGTAACGGGACTGCCTTCTCAAGTCATTCCAACCAGCACTAAAAATCTACCTATTGATATTGTAAGTTAACGCAGCTACTTTTCTAAAGTCACTCCAAACAGCACTAAAAATCTACCTATTGATATTGTAAGTTAACGCCGCTACCTTCTAAATTCATTCCAACCACACTCAAAACCCACATACTGGTATTGTACGTTAACGCCGATGCCTTCTAAAGTCATTCCTAACCTATCTACTGGCAAAGCAATTTGTCCAACTATTGAATACCTTCAACTCTCTTCCGTATGATGCTGTCACCTGTTTAATACTTCAGAAACCCGTTTTTATTGAGAGTAGCAACGACTACACATGTTAATAGTTGTTTGCGAAGCGTCTTGCGTATTTGACCTATTCTTTATTTGTGAATCAATATATTTTTAAATTTTATTTCCCTATCGTTACTGTACAGAAACGATAAGATTTATTCTCAACCATTTTATGGCAATAGCATCTCCAAAACATTGTTTTTGAAATGGTATATGAGTAGATGCTCCAAACCTAACAAACAATCGGCTATGAGCGAAAGCTTAAATGGCGGCAGTGTTCCTCTTATGGAATATCATGCCGTGCTCAATAATGAGTATTCCATATTAGGATCACATTACACAAAGTAATAGTGATTCATTATTGCTTTTAAATATGTAATTGTAAATGGATTTATATATACAAATATATTAATTCTATGCTTAGATTTGTTTTATAAGATGGCAAATGAACTATTTTGCTTGTGTGTATTGACTAGTTTAGTTTATTTTAAACCATCTTACTGAGACTGTGTACACCCCGGAATTGACCCAAATTTATTGGTTATTGCAGATGTCATCTTCTAAACTCCCTGGGATGCTAAGAACATGAGTACTGCCACAACAGCTTTTCAATCAACGCTTAGGAAACATTTCAAATCCCAAGGGTACTTCTTTTTCGTCTGGTTAAGCTATTGAAGACTGATCTCGTCCTTCGTGTTGAAGATGTTGTTAGTATATCTTCAGGAAAAAGTTTGTGTTCTCTCGTGAGTTAAAGGACCAACTAGCATAACATTGCATCGAGATGGAAAAGCGTTATTACGGACTAACGACGAGTGACATCAAACGACTAACGTATCGACTGGCGATTGTCAATAAGATTTCGAACCATTTCAATCAAAAATATAAGACTGCAGGACGAAAATGGTTCAAACAATTTCTGTCACGTACTCCACAAATATTATTGCATTCTCCTCATGGTATTCCTGTAGCGTACTTAAGGGGATTCAACCGAGAGAGTATGCCTAAGTTTTTTCCCCATTTTAGAAAACAGATACTACCAACATAACTACTAAGGTTATCATGCACATAACTGTTGTTCAATCAATAACCATTGTTCAATCTAAGAAATTGAAGGTTACTACGAAAAGGGGTAAAAATCAGATCGCTATCCTCACATATGCAGAAAGGGGCAGTCTTGTAACTGCTGTGACATGCATGAGTGACAGTGGAGCGTTTATTTCCCCACTCATCATTTTCCCCTGAAAAAACATGAAAAATGAGCTGACGGACGGAGCACCTTCAAGGTCCACTTTTTATGGATCTTTTTAATGGATCCAAATGGATATGTCTACTTTTCATTGCCACAAGTTTTAATGGATCCAAATGGATATGTCTACTTTTCATTGCCACAAGTTTTAATGGATCCAAATGGATATGTCTACTTTTAATTGCCACAAGTTTTAATGGATCAAAATCGATATGTTCATAAAGTAGTTCAAATGTTTTGTGAACATAGCCAAACCATCCACCGAAGACCCTGCTAGATGGGCATTTTTTCTCATAAGTGGAACTTGGATGTGATCTTGCATGTCCGAGACCATCATCTGGCTATAATGTGCCTGCTTCCACACCGCTCACATAAGTTGCAGCCTCTCGATATCGCCTTTATGCATCCACTCAAGACATATTATAATACCGAAAGTAGGAAATGGTTAGCTAACCACAGGGATCACGTATGGCCAATAACTCAATACCAGATGTCAAACTGTTTGGATTGTTTTTAATTTCGCGCAAAGATGCACGAGGGCTATCTGCATTAGCCATCCCTAAGTTAGCAGTGAACGACTAGAGGGAAAGTAGCTTGTCATCACCGCCCACCGCCAACTCTTGGGTTACTCTACTCTTCCGTCCCATTATAACGCCCCAACGGCTGAAAGGGCGAACATGTTTGGTGGGACGGGGATTCGAACCCGCTACCCTCAGATTGCGAGTCGAGCTCCCTAACCACCTGGCCATGCCGGGCTCAAAACTGTTAGGAAGAGCATATGTAAAAGTCGCCACCATAGAGACAGCTATCAATGGCTAAAAAACAACTAAAAAACAGGTATATACCTGTTCGACAAGGAAGTGTAACAAGGACCACGAAATTGTAAATGATCCTAAATAAGTCTTGACATCAACCAGAAGGAAGTCTGCCTTTTGGCTCGAGCACATCCGAAGGCGTGGAAGTTGTCATTCCTGTTATAGCACTGACGATAGCAGCCACAGCTAGAAGCACACCAAGACCAAAGAGTGGGTCGGCAATGTTACTAACAGGTACATCCAACAAACATTACTTGGGTGCATCCGGCACGACTTCTGTTTCGAGCAAACCCCTTATAGGATCAATGGCAAAGAAGAAAATAGCTGCTGAACATGACGAGTCTTCCACATATTCCAATCCCGATTCTGACCTTGACATCATGACAGAAATTGATGATACTTCAACAACTGACAGTGGAGATGGTGCAGAGTGCCTGCACTACATAAAATTATGGTCCAAGAGCAAATGAGTCTATTGAATTCAATGATACTTGTGCTTAAAGTGCGAACATGAGAAGTAGGAGGGATTTCCGAAGAAACGATTCTTATGTTCAACCTGTACTAAGAAATATAGGTCATTGTATAATAAAAAATATACTGCTCAATATTCCACGTCACAAAACTTAACGTATTTTGCGTAATTGATATTTTCAACGCATAATCTGTAATGCAATATGTTTTTCAACTTCCTAGTAAACAATTATTCCATTTAATTAGTCATCTTCATAATTCTAATTTTATAATGTATTCAATTTTAGGAGCACGTGTTTCCTAATAAAAAAAACTTGTAATGTTTCCGCCTGAGATTTTTAGATAACATAATAAATAATTTCAGAAATTTGTTATGTTTCCGCCTGAGATTTTTAGATAACATAATAAATAATTTCAGAAATTTGTTATGTTTCCGCCTGAGATTTTTAGATAACATAATAAATAATTTCAGAAATTTGTTATGTTTCCGCCTGAGATTTTTAGATAACATAATAAATAATTTCAGAAACTTGTAATGTTTCCTCCTGAGATTTTTAGATAACATAATAAATAATTTCAAGGACCATTTTTTATATTTCCTCAAATGTAAAATTGCTGTGCTTGTATCTCGAGTTTGAAAAGTTAATGGAAAAGAGTTTAAAAAGGAAAAGTATTCCATATTCGGACAACTTACGTTATCATAGTTAACACCGTCACCTTCTAAAGTCATTCTAATCAGACTCAAAACCAACGAACTGGTATTGTAAAGAGACAATTCTGTCTTCTAAAGTCACTTATCAGCAATCGTACAACTATATAAATTCTTACAGATATACTGAAGTTTACAATAATAAGCTTTAAACATTGTAGTAAGGTTCGGAATTTGTAGAAAATACAACTTAACCAGCTATACAGTTTTGATTCTGTGTACTTCACATTTCGTCTTAAGGAATATACAGTTGATAATTTCAAGTGCCAAAGCCAGCGAAACGAGAAAGCCTTTAAGGTAAAAATATCATAACAAGAGACCGTAATTTACTGCTGGTGTTTTCAAGCTCAGAAATCATAGGCAGAGTGCAACGTTTTGGAGAAAAGAGATTTATCCAGAAGAGATTACAAAATTACATTGTGACCAATATAGGTTTCCATCCACTATTATGATAACACACTGTTTAATTATCGTCTACGAAGGATATTGCGATGTTTCGTCAGATATCTTTCTTAAAATACAAAGCCATCACAATAAAGAACAACACATTTGGTGGCTCAGTATGCTCATTGATTTATGTGTCATCTTCCCCTGATGGGTCAGTGGTAACTTCAACGACATATAATGATAAAATCCAAGTTTCGATTATACGCCGTTCTCAGAGAGATAGAGTGCAGATAGCCCGTTGTGTGGTTTTACGCTTAAATAAACAAACGAACGAACAACATACAGGTTATTTTCGTCAACCCATAGAGCGCAAATGTCTAATCTCCACTGTTTATCGTTTGCTTATTAACGTATCTCAGTATACTAAATTTTTTTCGTTTCTTGAAGCACCCAAAAAAAATTATTAAAATGCGGTTAGAATAACTTACTTCAGAAACCACTACGAACTAGTTTTTGGAAAAATTAAATAATTGGTTATGTCTTATTTGTCGAGGAAGTCATTCTCCTAGATATTTCCACTTTGATAATTGAGGGCTAGAAATATCTTGGTGGTTAGCATTCCAGAATGCGAATTCGAGGGTCTATGGCTCACATCCTATTGACACAAAATTGCGCTCCGCACTTTGAGGGCGTTTCAAGAGTGACGGTCAAATCCCACTCTTCAATTAAAGTTGCCCAAAAAACTGGTGGTGGGTGCTGTTGATGACTAGCAGCCTTCCGCCTGGTCTATCAGTTCAAAATTATGAACAGCTAGTGCGGATATGTACGAAAAGCGAACAAATAATAAAAAAAAAATATGAAGCTTGAAACAAGGTTTAGTTTGTTATGAATTTCGCGCAAAGCTACACAAGGGCTATCTGCGCTAGCTGTCTCTAATTTAGCAGTGTAAGATTAGAGAGAAGGCAGCTAGTCGTCACCACCCACCGCCAACTCTTGGGCTACTCTTTTTACCAACGAATAGTGGGATTGACCCTTCACATTATAACGCCCCCACGGCTGAAAGGGAGAGCATGTTTGGTCGAGCGCCCTAACCACCTGGGCATGCCGGGCCTAGCTTGAAACAAAGTGATCTTTCTCAGTAAATTTTATATTTTGATGACAACTATTTGAAAAGAATATTCAAGACTGTTTAACATGATTTTTCTCTTTAAACACACAAAGTATCATCAATATACCTTTGAAGAAGTTAGAGCTTAAGTTCAACAGGACACTCTTCCAAAGATACTTTTTCTCTTTCACCTATAAACACATATGGGAAGATGAGGAGCTACTCTGAAGACTGCAACTACCACATCTATTTAATCATACACAACATCCATCAGACGTAGCGGACTGTCTCTTGGGAAATCAAGTAACTTCTGAAATACATACTTAAGAATTTTGTATAACCTCTACATCTATAAACAAAAAATCCCATTAATTCAGCCATCTCTTTAAGTATAAACCAATATCTCTGTTGTTTATATTCCCTTCTTGGCGTTGGATTAGAATCTAGATTCTTAAATATTAAGCCCCCTAGTGGTACAGCGGTATGTCTGCGGACTTACAACGCTAGAAACCGGGTCTCGATACCCGTGGTTGGCAGAGAACAGATAGCCCTTTGTGTAGCTTTGCGCTTAATTATAATCTCTTAACTTAAATATTATCTCACCCATTAGTCACTTTAATATATATGTATATATGCCCAACTCTTTATACAGGTAGACCAGTCTTATTAGGGGACAAAAATTATTCTGTGTGTTAAGCATTTCTAATCTTTTGAAATATAAGGAATATTACAACTACAATCAGAAAGTTTCAAAATTACAACATTATCCGAAGCTAGTTGTAAAATAACAACATTACCTGTATCTTAAAGTATCCTTTCTTCCATTTTAGTTTTAGAAACATATGGATAGCGGTTAAACCAATTAAAATTGGAAAAGCTAATCTAGAAATTACATTACAAAGTTGATAAAGATACCAATTTTCTGCCTAATAATGTCAAAAGTTCAACAAGCAGTAATTTTTTACTACAGATAAATCTAAGAGTTAACACATTAAGAGTTACAATGTTAAGAATTATTTATATCGGATTATTCGCGCAAACATACACAAGGGCTATCTGTGCTAGCCGTCTCTAATTTTTAACTGATAAACTAAAAGAAAGGCAGCTAGTCAACAACACCCACCGCCAACTATTTGGAAACGCGGATTGAAAATGGGATTTGTCTGTTACTCTTAAAACGAATCCATGGCCCCAAAGTAAGAAGCGAGATTTTGCGGAAACGGGACACAAATCGTGGATCCTCAAATTTGCAATCCAGTAGCTAACCACTAGGCTACATCTGGCCCCTAGTAACAAAAACTCTGACCAAACAGTAGTATCTGAACGTCATTCTTATAACTTACCCACGGCCCCAAAGTTGGTAATGCCATTATATTGCGGTAAGAGAACTCGAATGTAACCCGAATAATCCAGTTGTTATAACCCGCCAACCTCTGATCGCCATCTATCAAACCAATCGTAATGAGACAGAGGGCGCTGAACTATTTAAGCTAGAAGCAAACCGTGGACTTGCAGACCCATAGAACGGCATTGTAACCACAAAACATATTAAATATCAAGTTCTCTGTTTCTTTCACGCTTCCCTTAAACGAATTAAATGGTTTTGCTTAAAAATTACTTTCCTTCGTATTGAATAAATAATATGGTATCTCTATTTCTCTACTGTTACCACACTGTCTAGTTATTCTCGTTTTACTGTGTTTATCAGTTAATAGTAATAGTTTAAAAAATATAATGAAATATTATAAATCAAGTGTATTCAAAGATTGAACTAAACAGGTGTTTGGTATTTTAAACCTGAACGGCCAGCTTAGCGTCCCCGAAATTCAGGCATCCCGGTATTACCACCACCACACACACACACACAGTCATTCACAAGGCTTCCCTGAAGATGGCAACAGGTTAGATAATCAGCTAATTGCAAATTGGTATCTTGTAATCAAAATAAAGGTTACTAGTTGATAATTAGATACAGGCGATATTTTAGGAGACTAATCATAGCAAAGAACATCACTGAGATTCACAGATGCACAATGTTTGTAAGTGTGTTTTACCGCAAAACCACACAATTGGCTATCTGGAGGGATCGAACTTCTGAAATCGAACATTTATTAGCACTTCCTCTAGACATATACTAGCTCTGCTCTGTAGTACATTCATGATAAATAATACTTTCATTTTATATTTAAACTTATAACTGTTCAATAGCTATCTTAAGAATTTTAATATTCGCCAGTCATTCTCATCTAGGCAGTTTCTATTTTCTCACTGGTCCGACGAGTCTTAATGGTCAGCAGTTAACCTTGATGTGTCACTGACTGGAAGTGTAACTGGACATCGTCTATGTATTATAAATGACCATGAGTGTAAATGAAGCTTTACGTGACCAATTGCTCTGATTGGCCCATTTGGTTTGACAAAAACTGTGTAAGAATTATTCTGTTTTTGTTGTTTTTTTAGGGGGGTAAGCTAGTTCAGTTGGAATTTGGTTTTGGTTAATAGTATTATTCTCGTTGCAAAACTCTTTAGTATACTTTTTTAATAATTACAAAGCTGTATAGCTCATGTTTATTTTTGTTTCTGTAAATTATTGACCATTAGTAATCAATAATTAATAAAATGTACTAATAACGTTTTATGGAATTATGTTATAAATCCCATTGCATGGTGTTAACTACGCTTCCATTCGAATGAATATCAGAGCAATCCACCGTGACCACTGGTCAGGGATTCCTAAAGAAAACACGAGCTAAAACATGAATGATTAATATGCCACGTTTCAAGGGCTCCGTCGATATTGCGTGCTCATGATACACCCTAGTTGTGAAACTTATTACGCATGCGTAAGCTCTATAAGCTACTGACTTGTATTAGTTCAGTACATTGGTACTATACCACTGATTATAGCACTATTCAATTTGCTTTCCACACACATGCAAGTCTTATGTATATATATATTGTTTATTTTTTGGGGTGGGGCGAAACCGGTTGAAACCATCTGAGACTAGTCTCATGTTTCCATCATATATAATTTTATGTATCGGACACAGACCAGTTGATTCGTTTCCCAAGCGTATATATTTTATGGCAACTAATAAAAAAAGAAAGCCGTTGTCTGTCAGACTTTTATGATTTTGATAAATAAAATATGTAATTACTTACACCTTTCTAGGTCTATTTAGACCTTCAGAAATTAACTTCGAAAAAGTTACTTACAAAGAAGATAGAGAACGTTGAAAATATACAAAAATAATTTAATTTGTAATGACCAATATTTGAATCGTTTTATGGATTTTATCTACGTCTGTGAACTCCTATTGTACAGTTAAAACACGCAATACTCTAGCGCTGGTTGTTGTTTAATGCGCCACTACGATATGGATACTTTAATGCGAATTATTCTATTTTCACTAATCACACTGAAAATGCGTTTGTTGGAATTTCTTATTTAATTTTCCTCAAACGTTTGGGGTCTGGATGGCATGCTAAGCGTTAGCATACCCAATCTGTGAATACAAGGGTTTATGGGACCGTGGGTGCTCTAAGAGTGACAGTCACATCCAATTATTTGGTCAGATAGTTTGTTTGTTTGAAGTTAAGCACAAAGATATACAATGGGCTATCTGTGCTCTGCCCACCACGGGTATCGAAACTCGGTTTCTAGCGTTGTAAGTCCGGAGACATGCCGCTGTAGAACTGGCCAGATCGGATACTTTCCCTCTCTCAGTTCAAAATCAAAGACGACTATTCACAGATTGTCCTATATATACTGTAGATTTGTGTGAAAATTCTAAAACAAACAAAGAGCATCATACGTTTTGAAGTTTACTCTCTTCGTATATTCGTGTATGTTTTCTTATAGCAAAACCACATTGGGCTATCTGCTGTGTCCACCGAGGGGAATCGAGCCCCTGATTTTAGCGTTGTAAATCCAAACACTTACCGCTGTCCCACCGTGTAACACACGTATATGTGAGGATTTATCGTACTATACTTGCTCACCAACAGTTTTTCCCAAACAACAATAACACTGTGAGATAACGTCGTATAAAACGTATTGTTTCCTTCACTATATATACTGTATATATACATATACAGTGTATATTTCTATTTTCGTTTGCATCATACTTAATTTATCATCTTCGCTCAAAATGTTTTCCAAAGGTTTCAGATTATAGTAATATCGATACAATAATACTTTGAAACCGTTGTGATTTTGTAAATTTTAGTTTATCATTCGATCTGGGTTGAGCGCGTCCCAACAGTTAGTGTGTTGGAGATGAGGCTCTGTGTTTCGTGTTCCATTAATAGTTAGGTGGACATATGCAAGAATTCCCCAGATTTGTACCTTTTGTGATAAAGCAAGGTAGTATTTAACACGCAGAACATTTTCAGATATAGAAACAACTCAAACTTGGCCAACATTTGACGTTACCATGGCAACCATTTTAGCAATTATAAAATATGAAAAATTCTCTGAAACACCGATATTTCTGTCACTATAATCATAGAAAATTAATTCAGAGGTAGTTTCGCATGTTTAGTATAATTGTAGCAACAATCCAGAGAAATGACCTTGACATTCAAGGGAAGGTTGCTGATAAAGTCTAGGTCAAACACGAAAATATTGTATCAGCCAACTTAAGAATCGTTTTGTAATGGTCATCACTGTCATCCATGTATGGAGATTGTTTTTGCTTGATAATGCATCACGTAACCATAGTAACCAAACAGCCTTGATTGTTGGCATTAGCAAAAAAAAGAGAGTTTGGATATATTAAGCTTACATATGATTCTGATTATAGAACATTTTGCTTGGAAATCAGAAGTATGAGAGTGGTAACAGCTTGATCACCATGTACATTAGCTAAAACTAAGAATTCAAAAGGCAGGTAGTTTTTTAATTGTTGATTTTTTTTTTTTACATTGTGTCTGGCTAAGTGTACTTTTTGTGAAGACAGTCTATGGCTGTGACAGTGTGTCCATTTTTGATCCCAATCCAATTAAGATAATTATGAATTGTGATGGGAGGAGATATATATACACTAATTATTTTTTTCTGATTTGTCCAAGCTAACTCACAAATACAGAAAAATTAACATTTGTGAGCTCTTCCCCTCTTTGTCGGATTATTCTGTCAAAACTGAAACGGAAAAACTGGTCATTGCTACTAAAGGGTGTGATGTCATATTAAACCACACAAGAGATAACTCTTATATTCTTCGGTGTACGCACGAGAATGTTGATGCAACAATCCATGGACCATATGGCAAAGTTCTTCTGCGCACGGCGGACATCGATGTTGTAGTTCTTGCAATATAAGTTGTTCAGACTTACAGCTTAAGGAATTCTGGATTGCTTTTGGTGCCGGGAATAACTTTCGATACATTCCAGTCCATGAAATTGCATGTGTACTACCCATGTTTCTCGCTTTTACGGCTTAGGTTTTAAGAATTTCGCGCAAAGCTACACGAGGGCTATCTGCGCTAGCCGTTCCTAATTTAACAGTGTAAGACTAGAGGGAAGGCAGCTAGTCATCACCACCCACCGCCAACTCTTGGGCTACTCTTTTACCAACGAATATTGGGATTGACCGTCACATTATAACGCCCCCACGGGCGAGCATGTTTGGTGGGACGGGGATTCGAACCCGCGACCCTCAGATTGCGAGTCGAGCGCCCTAACCACTTGGCCACGCCGAACCATCGCTTTTACGGGATGTGATACGTTATCGGCATTTGCAAAAGTTGGCAAAAGAACAGCTTGTGTTAGATATTATAGCTAACAATGCAAAACAATATGAAAAAAAGTTTGAACTATCTTTTCTATTAAATTGAGATACCACCGTCCCTGTCATTGTTATATACTTGGTAATTGTAAAAATGATTGGCATAGTAACACCAAATATTGGTTTAATTCGAGATGGCTCGACAACCAAAACTTTTCTGTACAAAAATGACGCCTACATACCAAGTCTCATGCTTGCATCTCAAAAGGCGCAATTCTTGTAAATCTCTGGTTTAAACACAATATTTTCGTGTTTGACCTTGACTTTATCAACGACCTTGACCTTGAATGTCAATGCCATTTCTTTGGATTGTTACTACAGTTCTACTAAGCATGTGAAACCACCACTGAATAAATTTTCTATGACTATAGTGACAGAAATATCGGTGTTTATGTCATTTTCTCATACTTTATGTTTGCTAAAGCCAAATATGGGCCAAATTTCAGATGGTTCCATATCTGAAAATGTTCTGCATGTAAAATGCTACCTTCGTGTCGTGTTTCATGCTTTTATCACTAAAGACACAATTCTTACACATATCTTCCTCACTATAATGCCAAAAACATTGTGCTCCGTAATTAGGAACCTTCAGTGCATTGTAAGAGTGACGGTTAAATCGCATTATTCTGTCTAAAAAGAGTAGCTCAAGAGTTCGCGTTAGCCGCTTTTCCTTTAGTCTATTACTTCAGAATTGGGGACGACTAGCACTGATAGCCCCTACTGTACTTTTGAGTGAAATCCATCAAAACAAAGAAACAAACTATTCGATCAAAAATGTCAGAAAATTATGACAACAAATGTTCAATAGATACACTATATTGCAAAATAACTGACAGTGAATCCCATGATGCATTACTGAGCGGAACTGATGAGGATCGGAAGCTGCCCCAAACAGTAAATTAGGGTTAACATGCCTCAAGGAAAAGAGCTCAAGCCCCTGGATTCAACATCGGTAGTACGACTTTTTTGATACATTTCAGCTTCCGAAATGGAAGACGATCCAAAATTATTTATTTCTCAGTCCATACAAACTTTGAAACAGGTTAGATATAGAATCAAATTTCTGCCAGTTTTTGTCCACCACACAGAACTGTAAAATGAATTTGGGAAGTGCGGGCATCACATCCAGGTGCGCAGGTAGCTCCATCTTGCTTGATTTTACAGAAGGAATATAGCCCATAAATCATTCATCATAGCCATAAATGCAATATGTTGGCTCAAATGATGCTTTGAGCATAGAAATTGGGATGAAAACAATGAAAACACTTTAGATGGACACATCTGAGTCTTTTATCAACCTATACGATTGATTGTGTAACCCCAACTACAGCCCCCCAGTGGCACAGCGGTATGTCTGCGGACTTACAACGCTAGAATCCGAGTTTCGATATCCGTGGTGGGCAGAGCACAGATAGCCCATTGTGTAGCTTTGTGCTTAATTACAAATAAAGAATACACGGTAAAAGCGTTAAAATGGTACCTTATTGTCGAGTTCTTCTAACTCCCACAACACAAATGGCGCCCCTGCTTGAAACAGTTGAAAAAAGAGATTAACTTTACCATTACTAATGGGCCCTATCGACTTTCTAAAGATATTCTTTTAAACTATTTATGCACCAGAATGCCTGTGGATCTATAAGATTATTGAGTATAGAGCCACTAATAACGTTTGTGCCAAACAAAAAAAAATAAAGAAAAATCCAGTCAATTCAACTAATTAGTGTTGGATTTTCCAATATATTTTACATAGAAAACGAATAATGCTACACAAACTGTTTGCTTACTTTTTTTACAATTAGTTCCCCATGGCTCAGCAGAGTTAACGCATTGTTAACAATAAATCGAACTAACAATGAATGCTTTAACAAGTGAAAACATAATATAACATTTAGATTCTAGCAGTAGTGAACGTATACAAACATGTCAGTTAAACATGAAGGTTAATAGAAGTAAAACCAAAAAATAAAAAAATGAGATGAATTATGGAATAAACGTTTCATTTTGTTATAAAATATTACTGCCACCAGGTTGCATTAAGTAAATTCTTGAGAATCTTTGAATAAGAGTGTGATATTTTAATAATATATAGAGGAGTGAAACATTATTTGAGACGCAGAGTTTTATCTGGTATGGAATTCGGTTTGAGACACGAACCCTTATCTGGTATACATTTCAAAGTATAAGTCAGACATTAAAGGAACGCAATCAGTAGCATAATAATATTATTGATGCGTAGCAACCAGTTGAAACTACGACTTTGTGAATTACGCTATTTAAAAAAACATTTAAAATTCAGCGTTACCCAGTAGATGGCACCACCATAATGATGTTACTTATTTTGTACATCTTTCGAAAAATTCCTAGACGGTAAAAGGTTTAAAGATATTGTTGACAAAGGTTTTTGATTTTGTCCATAAATATATGTTATAAAAAAGTGTACGTTTTACTGCGAATGGATCTAACATGTTATGTTAAATTCATCTCCATAACTACCCTTCATTTTCACGAAAATTATAATACCTGTAGGTCAGCAACTTATCACAGTATTTTGAAAATTACAAAGTTGACATTTAATACGGAATATTTTTTCGAACTACAAGTTCTAATAGTTAAGATAGGAAAACGGAATTATTAAGAGTAATAAAGCCTTGTAGTGAAGTTAAGTGATTACCGAGTTAATATACATCAAATTAATGTTTGATTAATCCTTGCGAACACAAATCAATATAAGTAATGGGCTTGTTAAACATCATCCAAATAATTTTTTTGAAAATTAGGTTAAGGTAACGCGTAAATGTGAATACCATATTTCATTCTTTAATCACTTATAGCTTTTCACAGCTTGTGGATTTCATCTTGTAACACAACTGTCACTGGTCAGTATTAAAAATGGCCTCCATGTGCGTCACAGGTTATGGGCTGAAATGTCTAGCCATGTAGCAAGGACATCTTGAAAAAAGTTATGCACATTGTTAGGCTGACGAAACATCTTGTTGATGAAAAGCGTGACTTCTATCCAGAGGTTTTTGTGGGGTTCTTATCTGCTAATATTTCTGGCCACTCGATCTGCTCCACCTTCTGCTCTTATAGGAAATTCTGAATCATTCGGGCTTTGTCTCATCTTGGAAAATTTCCTGACAGTCTTCTTTAGCAAATGGAAGCAAGTTTTTTTCTCTGGTATGTGCCTGTAGTGGGGGTTGATACAAGTTTCCATAAATGACGCAAAGGTCACTTTTACCCCCAGAGTGGAATGCACCCCAGAATGTCATACCATCACCACCACTAGCTTGCGTGGACTTGCCTTCACACTCTGATACCGCCAGTGTCCAAGCTACCATCTTAGGCGTTCTTTTGCTTAGTTATGACGGCGCTGGCGATGACCTGGGGGCAACATGAGCTTTCTTTAGGGGCGTCTTTCACAATAACCAGCCTTTACCAGTCAGTCATTGACTTGAGTTCTTGATATGGGCATATTTGTGAGTTTCTGTCATTCAGCCCGTAAGGTTATGTTAGATGTTGTGTGGCCATTTCAGCATAAATGGAAAAGCTGGAGGTCATTTCTAACTGTGGTCTTCCTTGAGCGACCTGACCTTTTTCTTAGGGTAGATCTTCCGATTGCATTGTTTCTTTTCATAATTTTAGAGGCGATGTATTGGCTTGTACCGAACTATCTAGCAATTTAACGTTATTCGATGCTATTACGAATAGTACATTGACCCCTAGTAAAGTCCAATATCCAGCCGACCAATCATGGTGTGCAGAACTTGTTCTGAAGTCGCTACAATGATGCGTCGCAGAAACATAGTAAATCTAAGAAGCTATCACCATTATATAGCGTGAACAGAAACATCACCTCACACCAGGATACCGCATATCTGATAATGCCGCACGCAATGATTTGCATTTGTGTCACCTGATAGCTCGCATACAAATGTGTGGATTTGAATTCGTCAGGGTACCCTACCAAACGTAGCAGTTGAGAAATACATCTCTATAGAAAAGATTGGGCTCCACCAACAAATATTCCATATTAAATTCAACTGTCTTTCTTCCTTACTCAGTTCCATAGATTTGAATTCGTCAGGGTACCCTACCAAACGTAGCAGTTGAGAAATACATCTCTATAGAAAAGATTGGGCTCCACCAACAAATATTCCATATTAAATTCAACTGTCTTTCTTCCTTACTCAGTTTCATAGTTTTAAAAAATATATAGCTATCGCAAGCTATCAAGAAAACAGTCCCGTTTATTATAATTCATTCATAAGGGCGTATTTTATGGTTTTCTATTCTAGAATTTTATTTTATTTTTCTCCCAAAGGTTTTTGGACCATCCTACAAAATGAAATATTGGCTTGGAAGTACGCTTGAAGACATATGACGTTAAAACTTAAGGTTTAATACCTACTTTGTGCTTAAAAACTAAAGAAACAAAAAAAAATAATAATTTGAAGAGACAACAGCGAGAAATAAAATCGATTCAAGTCTTTCAATGTGTGGGAAGTTTGTTTTTAATTATGCACAAAGCTACACAAGGGCTATCTG
>NW_013666381.1:187905-196621 GCF_000517525.1 Limulus polyphemus | reverse complement strand
AGACATACCGCTGTGCCACTGGTGGGCAATGTGTGAGTAGAGATAAACAATGCATTTTCCATCACTACAGGAAACTAAAATACATATTTACTGGAAACTAGATACGATAGGTCTTTAACTTTTTATTATTACTCTTGAGAAAAAAGTAACTTGTACAATTACACAGGCCTTCGAATTTAAACTTCAAAAAAGTTGTTTTGGATTTATTAACGGATTTTCCATAATTCAGCTACTTAGATTTCAAAAATAATATTAATTTTTCTATCACGTAAAATTTTTTTCACAAATAGGGAAGAAAAAAAACTCTTACTGAGATCAAATTATTATTTTGTTTACCACAATGAACATTTTGTATTATTATGTTTGTCATGTTTGGGTTCTAGAACAATCGAAAAAACTCGCGATTGTTCTAGAGACATCTGTAGCCACTGGTTGTCAACATTTTAAGCATAACAAAATGTGACCCGATTTCAATGAAAACGATTCATTTATGTACAAGTACATATGACATTTTGTTAAAAATGTGTACGTGATGGAGAAAAATAGATATCATTTTCGGATTTAGCGTACAGGAATTACTGTAGAACATGTAAAAATTTGAAGACAATAAAACCATCGCAGGCCTGTTATCATTTCGGTTTGTTGAATATTTTAAAAAATCTAATATCAGGCCGTTTTTATTGTTTCGTCTTCTATGTCAATGAAGGGATAAGAACGTAATTGAGATTAAAAATAAGGCACATAACATATTTACTTTCAGTTTATAGAGGTATTTTAAGTGATCTCCATAAAGATGGTGCTCGGTATAAAAGTCTTTAATATGAAATGTCTAATCATTCATACCAATATAAACATGTCACTAATCATTCATACCAATATAAACATGTCACTAATCATTCATACCAATATAAACATGTCACTAATCATTCATACCAATATAAACATGTCACTAATCATTCATACCAATATAAGCATGTCACTAATCATTCATACCAATAAAACATGTCACTAAACATTCATAACAATAAAAACATGTCACACAAGTTCTTAGTGATCTTGATAAGTGTGGCACAGTTTATACTAATGGTTTTTAAAGGTGACGGGAACTGGAGTCCTGTCGTACGTTAAAAGGTACTTTTCATTTCACCCTATTGTATCTGTTCCAGATTTTTCCCATTTCCTGATCATTTATTGTCTTTTTTTTATTAACACTAGTTGAGATCGCATTTTCTAGGCTGCACTGAAAGCAGTTTAGATCACTGGGATACATGCAGAGGGAAATTACATTAACATTTGATAAAATATAAGAAGCAACAAAAATTAGTTAATTAAATACATTCCCTCAAGCTAAACAAAAATGCACGCACACACACACATATACATAACGTGTTTAGTACTGATTGCAATACTGAGTATCTTAGCGAACCGGACACGACCTAGCGGTTAATGTATCGAACAGTCGATCGAAGAAACCCGAGGTTCGAGATGTGATGCGGTCTAACACGCTTCGCACTTTTAATTGTGGGTGTATTATACAAGTTACAGCCAGTGCCGTTATAATTTTCAAATAGTCAGACAAAGCCATTGTGTTGGCAGGTGCTACTGGATGGTTGCCTTCCCTCTGGCCAGTAGTTCGAAGTTCGGGGAGGCTATTTCTGAACCCTAGGAGTCTCTGACTGGTCATTGAGCCTAGATGAGCTTAAGTTGATGTTCAAGTTGAAAATATCAGTTCCTATTATTTCAAAAAACCAAAAAACAGTCATGACCGTATTTCAACCAATATTTCATCCATGCTGGAGGTTGTTTATATTTTCGGAAAATCATTTAACGTGTGTTTTTTGGCATATAATGTAATAGTATAACAGCAACAAGTAATAATTAAGATAATTAAGAGATTCGTCAGTTATGAACTTTGTAGAAAAATAGTCCCCGGAGGACACAGCAGATATCCCAATGTGGCTTTACTCTAAAACCAACAGGGACAGGAAAGAGTGCACAGAAATGACTGTACATTTGGTTTTATAGTAACTCCCTGATTTTTTTCAAGAAACATATACTATTTTTGCTAAATATTATTTATCACCCAACAATTAAAATCATGATTGTTTTACTTTCAAGTCAGAAAATGTTTTAGTTTTTAAGCTTCTATACACAGCTGTATTTTATTAATTTTTGATTACTTGTGTAATTAACCTTGATGTATATAAAAAGGTTATTAATAAATATTTATACATATTTTAAAACTTAACTTTTAAAACGAACAAAGATAAATACACGAGTTGAAGTACATGATGTCCAAAATCATTCAAGTTTTATTCCCTCTCAACACATGTGACCTAGACCAAGGATTTGTCAGAAGGTAGATGCAAAATGGCGCTCTTTCGATAAATGCACGGATTGTTTTGTAGTGCACCAAATTCAAGGCTATTGTTAGTGTGAAACGGCCGTTTCGACAGGTCTGTCATGCACAGACAATAATGAACAACGCAATTAAACAAGAAGATAAATAATTAAATTTTAATATAGCCAACTAGTGTAAATGCTATAAGATTAAATAACCACGAAGTTTTTTGGTGTTTTTTTCGTGTATTGAAGAAGTTTAATACAAATATTCCCGTAAAAACACATAAATACGTAAGATTAGTTTGTCAAACTTGACATAACAAGGTCATTTGTGTTTACAGCATAACCCTGAATACTTTGCGAGAAGTTCTTCTATCGAAGAGAACTATGGGGATAAACTCACGATGAACCGGGGATAAACTCACGATGAACCGGGAATAAACTCAATATGAACTGAGAATAAACTCACGATGAACTGGGAATAAACTCACGATGAACCGGGGATAAACTCACGATGAACTGGGAATAAACTCAATATGACCTGAGAATAAACTCACGATGAACTGGGAATAAACTCACGATGAACCGGGAATAAACTCAATATGAACTGAGAATAAACTCACGATGAACTGGGAATAAACTCACGATGAACCGGGGATAAACTCACGATGAACTGGGAATAAACTCACGGTGAACCGGGGATAAACTCACGATGAACTGGGGATAAACTCACGATGAACTACATAAAATGTACAGCAGATACCAATCCACTTTTCTAGACTACATAGAAAGTACACTAAATACCAATCGCATATTCTACACTACATAGAAAGTACACTAGATATCAATCGCATATTCTACACTACGTAGAATGTACACTAGATACCAATGCAATTTTCTAAACTACGTAGAATGTACACTAGATACCAATGCAATTTTCTAGACTACATAGAAAGTACACTAGATATCAATCGCATATTCCACATTACAAAGAATGTACACTAGATATCACTCCAATTTTCTAGACTACATAAAAAGTACACTAGATATAAATTGCATATTCTACACTACATAGAATGTACACTAGATATCAATCGCATATTCAACACTACATGGAATGTACACTAGATATCACTCCAATTTTCTAGACTACATAAAAAGTACACTAGATACCAATCCACTTTTCTAGACTACATAGAAAGTACACTAGATATCAATCCACTTTTCTACACTACAAAGAATGTACACTAGATATCAATCACATATTATACACTACATAGAATGTACACTAGATATCACTCCAATTTTCTACACTACAAAGAATGTACACTAGATATCAATCACATATTATACACTACATAGAATGTAGAGTAGATATAATTCGCATATTCTACAATACAAAGAATGTACACTAGATATCAATCATATAGTCTACACTACATACAATGTACAGTAGATATAAAGCGCATATTCTACACTACATAGAATGTACTCTAGGTACCAATTCACTTTTCTAGACTACAAAGAATGTACATTAGATATCAATCGCATATTTTACACTACATAGAATGTACACTAGATATAAATCGCATATTCTACACTACATAGAATGTACACTAGATACCAATCGCATTTTCTACACTACATAGAATGTACACTAGATACTAATCGCATATTCTACACTACATAGAATGTACACTACATATAAATCGCATATTCTACACTAAATAGAATGTACACTAGATATAAATCGCATATTCTACACTACATAGAATGTACACTAGATATAAATCGCATATTCTACACTACATAGAATGTACACTAGATACTAATCGCATATTCTAGACTACATAAGAAGCAAATGTGATCATAAAGATATCTATGAAGATCACTATTAGAGAGACATACTACCCAGAAGCACGTTGCGAGTCTTGTTTTTGTGCTGTTCCTGATGAAAGAATTGTAGTTATGGGACTCGCATACCTGGATATTTTAGAGGGCAGTTGAGGGTTGAAGGTGTTATTGGCACTTAATTCTTCCCTAAAGTCTACAGTTTAAACCCCAGGCCCAGCTACACTTGTCGATCTGAGGAATTGTGCCAGAGAAACATGGATGCAATTCTGAAACGCGTGTCTGTTTTATTAATGGCGATAATGCCTGCAAAAGTACACTTAACTCGACAGAAGATAGATAGAATGTGGTATAAGACCCTTAGGTATGTAAACCAACACGTACATTACGAACTTTCTTCATTTACAAATTATTAAGTTTTAAAATGTGTACAATCACTTTTTGGACATTCTGTTTGTCTGTTTTTCAAGGCTAGTAGCATTTATTTTAAACTAGTATCCTTACAAGCAAATGCTTTTTTAAAACATGGATTGTTATATTTTTTTACTGAAATGATAAAAATGAGTAATGGGTTAATAAACATTTTTGGCGGTAATTTTTTGTTTGTTTGTTTTGTCGTTAAGCGCATAACTAAACAATGGGCTATATGTGCTGTGTTCACCACGGAGATCGAGCCCCAAATGTTAGGGTTATAAACTCACAGGTTTACTTCTGAGACAATGGGGGTCGGTAATATTTAGTTGATTAAAATGTACTGCTGATTAAACCTGAATACATTTACATATTTTTATGTAATTAGTTTCTACTGGTTGTCTTGAATCAAATATTTCTGCATTCTGGAAGGAGGCAGGCAGCATGGCTTAATTCTCAGTGTACCCACACTGGTTATTCGAAGTTCTACAGTTCGCGTCCAGTTGCCTAAGAAACGTCCTTCGCATTTTAGGGCTATGGGTTTGCTGTAAGAGATATGATCAAAGTTCCACTATTCAGTCAGAAAAAAGTTGTCTAAGAGTTGGTGGTGGATCCTATTGACCAGCAGCCTTCCCTTCCTTGTAGTCTAAAAACTCAACATTAGGGAGGGCTATGCGCAGGTAACATTTTGTGTCCTATGTGTAGCTTTGCACAAAAATTCTAAAACACATAAAAGAAACTTGAACATTGAAAAAAGCGCGCGCGAGAGAGAGAGAAAAAATGGACGTATGGATGAGTAATCTAGTTATCTAGTAACCATAGTCTATCAAAATACATTCCGTAGTCATAAAGTGTAAAACTTCAGAGACAAGGAGAAAGAAAAAATGTAGATGACAACGAAGCGCACAGAAAGAGTACGAAGCGCACGGAAAGAGAACAATGCTACAAACAAAAAAGCACAGAAAGTTAGAAAACAACATATTAAAAAAACGTACAGATGACGAAAGTAGCGTGTAACAAGAAATAATTTATAAAATGTTAGCCCTTTAAAGGACCCCGAAAAATATAATCCATAGCTCCACGTTGAAAGTTTTATCTTCTTAACACGTTTAAGTTTTAAGTTCTAGTATCAGAAACCTCTAACGAAAACCTGTTGTTGTTTTCTTTGTGTGTGTGTGTTTTTTTTTATGTTAGGTAAGCACGCGTCAAAACCTTGTTATTTGATTACGCTGCTTTAGAAGAAAGTGTAAAATTCGTTTTTATATAGAAACTCAAAATTAGTGCCAGTTGTTTGACTTGAAAATTGCAGAAACGCGAAGTTATAAGATTATTTTGTCTTGAAACGTAATCCCCGGTGGGTTCGTTTTGTTTGTTTTTTTAGTTAAGCACAAAGCTACACAATGGGCTATCTGTGCTGTGCCCACTAACGGTATCGAAACCCGGTTTTTAGCGTTATGATCTCACTAAATTACCGCTGTGCCAGTGCGAGCACCACGGTGTTTCGGAGGTAAGTTTACGGACTAACAATGCTAAAATCCGGGATTCGATTCCCCGCGGTGGACAAACTGCAGATAACCCACTGTGTAGCTTTGCACTAAGAAAACCATCAATAACATCCGAGATTTATTTCATTGTTGATGTCGTAAACGAAAAGTATGTAAAGAAAAGCATACGATACAGATTAACTAAATAAAGGTTCACAGCTTGACTAAAATCTGCAACAGTGTACTGAAATATGATGGTAGATTGGAAGCACTTGACCTTAGAAGAGTAAAACTTAAAACACTTCATATTTGTAATGTCCGTGGTCTCAGAATCCAGGGATTTTTAAAAATCGAAATGCAATTGTAAAACGAGACATAAAAATGTCTTTATAATACCAGACTAGTGAAGTTTATATAGATAATATGGTAGAAAATACACTAAAATAACTGTTTTATTCAATTTTTTTTCATGGCGTATTAATAGTGCAAACGATTATATTTTTAATGACAAAGATAATAATATTGATGGTCAGCCTCTTTTGACAACACAAGATAATGGAAAACGTGAAGATATGTCCGTTAAGGGAAAAACAAACATATGAAAGACTAGTGTGATTCTTCATCGAGAAAAGGATGAGAAAAAATCATACTCGAAACCAAATTAAGTAATGTAGCCTAGAATAATATATTTAATACACCAGTAAAAGTTCCCTGGTGTGTCAACGGTGAGTTTACAGACTTACAACGCTAAACTCAGGGTTTCGATTCCCCGCGATGTACAGAGTCCAGATAGCCCATTGTGTGGCTTTCAACTACACGCAATAAGAAAAGAAAAACGTTTTTATATGATGGTTAAGATATTCTAAACATTCTACATCATACTTTACTGAAATCAATTAACGATTAGTTAAATAATTGAAACTATATTGGTTTGTTTTACCATTTCCTTTAGTTTGTTTGTTTGAAGTTAATCACAAAGCATCACAATGGGCTATCTGTGCTCTGCCCACCACAGGTATCGAAACCCGGATTCTAGCGTTGCAAGTCCGCAGACATAACGCTCTGCCACTGTGGGGGGATTTCCTTTAGACCTTTTCAAGTAACTTTAACTAAGTTTTCAAAATTACGAAATGAAGGACACTATTGCCGTCTCGTGGAAATGTTTCAAACAAATTAAATATATATATATATATATTAAATTAAAAGATCGATTTACTGTTACTTCCTCAGAGAGAAAACTAATATTTTTCATTGTTAAAGATCATAGTTCCAACCAGTAATGTGAGAAAACAGTAATCTTTCACACTTGCTCAGTTTGAAACATGCAAGTTCTTTTTAAAATAAAATTTGTACCATTTGGTAGCTCCATTTTTGTTCATAATTTTATGCACATTTTAAAGCATTAAAACGTGTTAAACAATAATAAGGAGCTATAACTTCAAATAGCTTTTTTTAAACTTTGGTCTGATTAATGAACCAGTCGTATATGTCCATCTAAGTGCAGTCCCTCTGACGTAACTAGATAACTACAACATTTAAATCACTCCTATAGCAAATAAGTCTATTTATGAATCTAGTTTTCCCACCTCAAACAAATAATGATTTAATGAGTCTCGAGATTAATGAGTTATTTCTTTTCACAATTAATCTATAAAAAAGCAGTAACAAATCAAGATGTTTATCAACTAATAATGACCTTTCGAGATGTCTGCTGCGTTTGCACTCTTTTGTTATTCTAATAAGTAATAAAGAGATTTCTTATACTGCGTTTTAAGATTTTTTTATTTATAGTAATTTTTGAAATAGAAAACTAAATGGCGCGTATTCTTACAAACATTGTTTTCATTTCGTTACATCCTTGAAGAGTAGAATCAATGAGCTGTTTCTAATGTAAAATATGTAATACAAAGAGGATGCTATAAATAGTTTCGAAGTCATTTTAAATATTTAATTCATTAATTTCTATGTGCCAGTGATCAGTAAAAGCTCTAGCTTTGTATCATAAATCTACAGGGAATTTAAATTATATTGGAATACTGATGGACATACAAAGGTATCGAACGAAGTACATTAAGAATATTACTATATGGAAAAGGTTAACCTACTCCACACTAAACAAATTAGGCAACGTAATTTCACCGATTAAAGGGCTAGAAAACTTACCTGTCACATTAGAATTTCAGGCAAGCAGTATAAAATATCTGTTATTTTGTTGAGATATTTTTTTTAACTCAGCCAAGAATGTGACACAGTTTACTCTCACGTAAATACCAACGTATCTATCTCTCGTTCTTTCCTTGCTGTGCGTACACAAGTTATATTGAATATGTTTGTTTGTTTGGTTTTTTGTTGTTAAATGAAGTATACCCTAGTAAATGCATGCACATATTCCTCTAATGGAACAAGCAGCAGTGCCACGTAAATATCGATTTGATCTTGTTGTAAACCTCTGTCGTCATGCAGCTTTTTCTGCAGGATTTAAACTACTGCGGGGAAACATATATATATATATATAGTAGGTCGTTTCCTTTACTACCTAGAAACAACCGTACCGATAGAACTACTTAGGTTTTCTTGTTTGAACGTAAACTTAAATAAACTAAAGTTTTACTAATTAATAAATATAT
>NW_013666381.1:177456-187895 GCF_000517525.1 Limulus polyphemus | reverse complement strand
ATATATATATATATATATAGGCGTTTCCTTTATCCTAGAAACAAACGTCCGATGAACTACAGGTTTTTCTGTTTGACGAACTTAAATAAACAAAGTTTTCAATTATAAATATATGTTTCAGGTTCAGTCCAGCAATATACAATAATTTTATTATTCATTGCATGAATTGGTTCGTCTAAAATACACGAGAATCTTATTATTCATTGCATGTATTGGTTGTTCTATAATATACAATATATTATTATTCATTACATGTATTTTTTGGTCTATAATACACAAGAATCTTATTATACATTACATTTATTTGTTGGTCTATAATACACAAGAATCTTATTTTTCATTACATTAATTTGTTGGTCTATAATACACAAGAATCTTATTATTCATTACATGTATTTGTTGGGCTATAATACACAAGAATCTTATTATTCATTACATGTAGTTGTTGGGCTATAATACACAAGAATCTTATTATTCATTACATGTATTTGTTGGGCTATAATACACAAGAATCTTATTATTCATTACATGTATTTGTTGGTCTATAATACACAAGAATCTTATTATTCATTACATTAATTTGTTGGGCTATAATACACAGGAATCTTATTATTCATTACATGTATTTGTTGAGATATAATACACAAGAATCTTATTATTCATTACATGTATTTGTTGGCCTATAATACACAAGAATCTTATTATTCATTACATGTATTAGTTGGGCTATAATATACAAGAATCTTAACATTCATTACATGTATTAGTTGGTCTATAATTACTTAATTTCATTGTAATTATATCATTTTGTTGCTTAAAATATTGTTTACAAACAATTCATTTGAGAGTTTGATTATAGAGAATCTTATTATGGCTACTTATGAGTTAGTTTGAAATTTTAACACGTTATAAACATCAAGTAAATCGTAAGAATGAAGATTTAAGACAGAATAGCATACAGCCACTCACATGTTATTCTTATGAGTAATGTTTGTTTGTTTGTAATTATGCACAAGCTACACATTTTGCTATCTGTGCTCTGTCCACCACGGGTATCGAAATCCGGTTTCTAGCGTTGTAAGTCCGCAGACATACCGCTCTGGGTGGCAAATTTGTTAGGAATAATTTAATATATTACTAATTTAGCCGCTTGAACAGAGTTTAGCAGAAAATCGACAAATATACAATTGGATGAGGCAGGAGTAATTATTTTTCCGGGTAACAGAACTCTTCAAAAACATAAATAAGTAGAAGAGATATTATATTTTAGGTAATCAAAATGTAATAATATGGTTCAGAAATAAATGTTTTATCAATGTAGTAATCTCTTGACCTCCTTTGTTACCAACAAAACTATATACTTTGGACTAGTCAACACTATCACGACTACATCTTTGATGTTGTAATGGAATGTGTCTAGATGGCTTGGAAGACATTAAAGATGTATTCAAATGGTTTTGAAAACATTGAATATGTGATGGGATGTGTTTCATGGGTTCGAATACGTTAATGACGTTATGTAATGTGTCTAGATAATTTTGAAAACACTTTTTGCAGTGAAATGCATGTAGATAACTTGTAAAATACACATATATTTCAGAATGGCTAGAAAAACATTTCTGAATGCTTATACGTGGTATCAAAAATTGGATTATAACTATTGTGAAATATCTGTTGAATATTAATGTTATACGGGTTTATTTCTAACGCAATAAGATAAACTTTAATTATTGTTGCCAGTTTCGGAAGATAATTTATTATGTGAAATATCTGTTGAATATTAATATTATACGGGTTTATTTCTAACGCAATAAGATAAACTTTAGTTATTGTTGCCAGTTTCGGAAGATAACTTATTATGTAAAATATCTGTTGAATATTAACATTTTACGGGTTTATTTCTAACGCAATAAGATAAACTTTAATTATTGTTGACAGTTTCGGAAGATAATTTATTATGTGAAATATCTGTTGAATATTAACATTTTACGGGTTTATTTCTAACGCAATAAGGTAAACTTTAATTATTGTTGCCAGTTTCGGAAGATAATTTATTATGTGAAATATCTGTTGAATATTAATATTATACGGGTTTATTTCTAACGCAATAAGATAAACTTTAATTATTGTTGCCAGTTTCGGAAGATAATTTATTATGTGAAATATCTGTTGAATATTAACATTTTGCGGGTTTATTTTTAACGCAGTAAGATAAACTTTAATTATTGTTGCCAGTTTCGGAAGATAATTTATTATGTCAAAATTGCTCATGTTATTGAAAGTCTGTTTCGATTATCCCCCTAGTGGCCCAGCAGTACGTCTCTGGAATTATGACGCTAAAACTCGGGTTTCGACACCCGTGTTGGGCATAGCACAGATAGCCCATTGTGTAACTTTGTGTTCAATAAAAAACCAACCAACCATCAACTGCTTCGATAAGTTATTGTAAGAAATAAAATTCAGAGTGAATTGAAAGCTTTTTTTATCTTTCATTTGAACATATAGAAGAGTAATCCTGCAGTACTAAAAATTATAAAACAGCAAACTTATATCTACAATAACAATCAACAAAAAATATTATTGGCTAGCTTAATATAATTGGGAACACATACTTAATGAAAAGGAAATTAAATGGTTAACTTTTAAAAGAAGTGAGAATTTTCAAAGGTTTGTTAGATGATTGATCTGATAATATAAGAATCTAGTTCAGTTACTAATAAATCAGTATCTTTTTTCGACTTATACAAAAGTTCTATTAATATGAGAAATGTACACGAGCTTTTTGCGTGTTATTGAAGGCCCGTATTAACGATCAATGGTAGTAAATGTTAGGTACAATATAAGTTTATTAAATGTTTAAATTATAGAAGAAACTACATTTATTAAGGGGGAAGGGGGGATAAGAGGGCCATCTTAGCTTTGAATGCGGTTGTCACCAATTAAGATGAACGTTATGAGAAAATTAAAACGTTTAAAATAAGCCCTGTAATTTTAGTTAAAATCAACCATTTTATATATTGAAATAAATCATTTCTTATGGTTGATGATTGTATTAATTATAATCTTGGATAAAACTAACCCCCTTCCCCCGAAGATGGGATAAAATAGGCTACCATCTAATTCATAACAATTGCAATTTAAAATGAAATGTATTTAAAGAATGTTCCCCAAGTGGATCAGTGTAAGTTTGTATACTTATAAGATAAAATCAATGGTTCGACTCCCCATAGCGGACAGAGTTCACATAGCCTATTGCATAGCGTTACTCTAAAACAAACTAAACATGTAAATGATAATATGAGATATTTAAATGCTTCCGACAGGGATCGGGAAGTTGCGTATTATATGGGACATTTGTACAAGAGAACATGAGTACTGTCTTGCAGCCAAAGCCTTTGACGGAAATATACGTAATCTATGTGAGGTAAGACGGCCCCCCCGGGGGAAGGCTTCTTACCCTAAGACATTCATCGTAAAGCAGTCACATGTTATAAAAAATCGGTGAACTTAAGCTGTTTCTTTTACGGCATATTCGTCTGTCTATAATTCCTCATTGTTTGAAATCAGCAAAATAAGTTCCTGGAAATATCTACTTTGTAACCATAAAATTCAAAGAGCTTATCTTAGTTCAAAACTGTCTAAAAAAATCAGTCGCGTTTTGATCATTTACTATTGCACTTGTCCGCTAATGTGTTTAATCACAGGATCACGTCAACAATACTTACATATAATGATAAACTCTGATGTCAGAACGTCATAACTGATGCTATACAAAGGTGACGTTTTTACCGAAGGGGACCGTCTTACTTCGCTTTCCTTTACGTATAAGATGGTGGATTTAGTAGAAAGAAACGACTTTAAGAATTATTAGTTTGATGAGCTAATTTTATGATATTTTGGTTATTAAAGACGTATTACAGTGTCTAAATAGTGGTGTCCAGAACAAATTACCGAAACTTGTAAGATAAAATGGTGAATTTTGAGAGACTTTAAAAATATTGGAAATAACTGTAATTAAAGTAACTTATGATTATCATTGACTTTTTTCTATTTGTTGAGTTTATTGTATAGTGTGTGTGTGTATTATTTTTCATAGAAGTTTTATTTGTTATTGTAATTTATGTTATAGTTAGTAGAATTCCTTGTATTCTGGAAAAAAAAATTTCAGTGGTGAAATATTTAGCAAAGTCATAGAACTATGAGAAATTTATTAGATAGATGTTTTCAGCGTAAAGCTACACATTGGGCCATCTGCGCTCCGTCTATCGCAGGGAATCGAACCCCAGGTTTTAAAGTTGTGAGGCATAAGCTTACCGTGACCCACTGAAAGACTAGACAGATTGATCATGATGTAATCTTTACTGGTTTTAAAGGTTTAATTAGATGCTTCAATATTGAAACTTTTTGTGTTGTAAATATAGCCGATCCTTGAATTGTGGAAAGATATTGTTTTCGAGGAAAGCTTATTAGGTTCATAGAATATTTCTATATGATTAATCAAATAAGATATTGGTTTGGTTTTTGTTAAGCGCAAAACTACACTATGGTCTATCTATACTCTTCCCACCACGGGTATCATAACCCTATTTTTAGCGTCGTAAGCCCGCAGACTTACCGCTGAGCCACTGGAGGGCTTAAGATATAGGAGATCCATTTAATTATTTTTCAAAACTGATTACATATATGAGCTCATGTTTTTTGTATCGGAGAACACTCAAAAATTTTAATAATTGGTATACAAACATTACATGATAATCTTTGTTGATATTTTATTAATTTATGAAATAATATATCGATGCCATAAAAAAATGACTATTCTATAAATAACGCCCTAGATATCTAAAATATTTCTGTTGAGAAAGATTGAAGGGATGGTTGTTCTAGAAACACAAAGAATGAAAGTTTGATTCTGCGATAGAATTGTTAATATTATTTAATCAGTAATAAACCAAATAGAATTATACATTTTAGTATTTTAGGGAAGTAAATGAATAATTTGTTAGCATCACCTTAAAGATTGTTGACCTCTTCATTCATCTACAACCTATGTAGTCTTGGTTACAGATGCACCAGCCAGATGAGCTTACCATTGTTCTGCTTTGTATAATGTTAGATACTTTCTGGAAGATATGACATCAGGACTTGAGACATAATAAGGAACGCTAACCATCAATACTCGTAATCTAGATACAAGGGATAGGGTTAAATGTGATTGGAATCTTCAATTAGATTGAAATGTCCATTTTCAGGAAATGGTTAAGGTTCCCTTTGAAGCTAGCAGCTGCTCCTTCATTTATGTCTACACCTTTAAATATAGCGTTAATTCATCTTGTAGTCTAAAGGCTAGTGATTGTCAAGTGGTTGTTATAAAGAATACGACGAGAGCAGTACTAAACATAGTCATTGATTTAAACAGTGCAATAAATCGGAAAGTTTACAGAAGTGCATTTGATGTTTGAAACTATGGTATATTATAAAGCATTTTAAATTATGTAAAATAGTTTATTTGTGTCACAAAATTTATAAAATGGTGAATTTGAATATATAGAGAAAAAAGTGTTTGATGTTAAGAAATGTGTATTATGGGACAAAAGGGGAATAAAATAAATGCATTACATATGGTATAGTGAAATGTCAGTTGTTATTATAAAGAAAATAGACTTGTTTGTGCTAATAATGGCGTATTAAGTTTCGACCAAGAAAAAACAGTTAGTATTTATTTAATATTATGCATGATGAGTGAATTAATGATACAATATTTATATTCTTGGTGTTAAAAGAGTTGATTTGTTAGACGAATTTGAGATAATATATTAAAAAGATAGTTTATTGGACCATGGGTACTTACGTAGAGCAAGATTATGCTCTTAGCGTAAAAATGATATGATGAATGTTTTAATGAAGATTATACACAGAATACATTCTTAGTATTAATAAGGGCCTACTGAATGGTTAAGTCAACGATATTTATGGAATACCTTTTTAATATTAAAAAAGGACCTACTGGATAGTTGAATCAGTGGAATAGTCTTACAAAGTGCAATTTAATGCTTGGATTATGATACAAGGAATAAACTGTTAATGATAAGAATAATGAAGTGGAAGGAAGAATTCAGGAAATGTGATTCCGTTATCGTTGTTAAAAAGAAGCTATTGAAATGAGATCGATAGTTTGGAATATACTTTCATGATTGTAAGAATGGTATATTGGAGGAGTACAATCGTGGTATTAGTGATTACGTTTATAATGTTAAAAATATGGTATATGAATATGGTAAATTTGTTGGTGTACATGATATGTACATTTGATCTTAAGCACGAAGTATTGAAATGTAAAATGATGATATATATACCTTCCTGATGTTGAGGATGGAGTGATATATGGTTAAAGTGAAGGAATAGGAGTACACACGGGATGTTAAACAGTAAGCAGATGTGCAGGTTGACTAATTTTTTGAGAGGCAAATTGCATGCCTAGCTCTGCCCTTGGTGAAAGCCCGACAGATCCGGTGAAAGTTTACAAGTAAAAGTGAATTCTCAGTCCATAATGGGCTTTCTTTTCGAAGCTCTTGTAATGCACTTTAAATGTCTTACCCTAAACGTTTTGCAGGTTATTTTAAGGAGACTGCACTCCTCCGTCTTTTTTCTCTTGAAAATGCAGAAAACACATAAATTGAGTAAAAATGAGCAAACTCTCTGCGAGGGATTTTCAGTAGCGTTCATTCTCCAAGAAAATCGTTGTAAGACAGGAGAAGTGGATCGAGAGTGTAAAAGCAAGTGGAGAAACGTGACAAAAATGGCAAAGCAGTCGATTCACTGCTTGTTCAAAGCAGCCCATTTCACAGTAGAGATGTGGTTAAGATTTCTATTTCTGAATTTGGTACATTTAATGCGTTAAATTTAATAATAATCTCGAATTCTGCCTTCTACGGACAACTATATTCTACATCAAGAACTAAGAAATATCCTAAAATATTTTAATTATGAAATGTTTTTCTAATTCAGGTTTAAGCGCTTATTCTAATCCTAGTATAAACCGGAATGTGAATCAGAAAAGAGCGGGAAACTTAAACAGCGGCAATATCTTTATTCTCCATATTGTAGCTGGATACTTTATTACTGTATATTTTGGTTGTTATGGGAAATATGCCCAAAATGCTGAAAATTTTATTTACAATCTTTTACTTGTAGAATTTTGTTGTGATGTGAGTTTTATTCAAACTCAACTATTTACAATAGCTACTGCAGTAACGATATACAGATTATTTTATAAAGTATTTTTATTTTCTAAGATACGGGAAAGTTTAAAATGAATTTGGTTTGCTCTTGGATTACTAAGTTGGCACTCCAAGTTTGGTCTGGATCGATCAACTTGTTTACGAGGAAGTGCGTCCACAGACAAACAAATTTTCCTTCATATTGAATATTGCACCGATATAACTTAATATATATAGCGCTTAAGTGAAGAACGCCTGTAACCCAATTTTTATACTTATCTCTGCCTCGCTTTGCTCGACAGAGCTGGATAATGTACTGGATGAAATATTGATGATATAAAGATAATTTTTTCGTGTTTCGTATGATTAACATGATAATATGAAAAATACACTCTGTGTGTGTATAAGAATGTTGAATATCAGGATGGCATGGTGACTTAAGTTTTATGTTGCTGATTTTAACACGTGTAACTATTGTAAGTTGGGGGTATTAAAAATGTAACTGATGAAAATTGGTTGTATTAAAAATGTAGCTGTTGTAAGTTGATTGTATTAAAAATGTAACTGTTGTAAGTTGGTTGTATTAAAAATGTAGCTGTTGTAAGTTGATTGTATTAAAAATGTAACTGTTGTAAGTTGGTTGTATTAAAAATGTAACTGTTGTAAGTTGGTTGTATTAAAAATGTAACTGTTTTAAGTTGATTGTATTAAAATGTAACTATTGTAAGTTGATTGTATTAAAAATGTAACTGTTGTAAGTTGGTTGTATTAAAAATGTAACTATTGTAAGTTGATTGTATTAAAAATGTGACTGTTGTAAGTTGGTTGTATTAAATGATGTGTAATTACTTCTGTTTTTAAACTTGATGTATTTAAGGACTTTCTTTTGAATGTTGGTGTTGCTATACATATGAAAGAAAGAGAAATAAAACCACGAAGGTAAACAATCTTTAACATGTTCACTACATGTCTTCGACTATAAACAAACATTAACCACATCACAAATTATGAAAACCTATTACTTTTATCTACAGGAAAAATCTTAAACAGAACGAAAGTTAAGGAATCCTTACTGATTCGTTGCATTTTTGAAATATAAAGTTATATTATTTGTGTCGTGGCTAAACTTCTGAGATTTGGTATTATGAAAAGATTGTGTAACAGATGAAGTAACTATGCAGAAGAAAGGTAACTTAGTATCAGAACACTAAATAAAATGTCGGCGAATATTGGTTAAGGGATTCAAACACGATTTCTCAACAAATATTGTTACAAATATCGTGTTCCGAATGAAAACATGAATACGTAGAATCCAGTATTTTCTGACACGTTAGGATACTCCTTTTCCTTTACAGTTCATCTGTTTAGATTAATCCATCTCTGACATCTGTATGGGTATGCTAGAGGTGATGTTAAACACATTATATTACTATAACTTCCCCAACTATTTTATTTCATTTCTTCGTAGTTACAGATTAATTTACCTTTTTTCTGAAGATATGGGCGTGGCTAGTGAATTTGGGGATCAAAGATTCGCGTCCCCTTGCAATAAATACTGCGCTCCATCCTCTGATGTCATGGGTGCGTTATAAGAGTGACAGTTTAATCCCACTGTTCCATTAGAGTAGTTTAAAAGATGGCGGTGGATGCTGTTGATTATCTACCACCTCTAGTCGGTATTCCGAAACAAATAAACAAACAAACCTTTTTGTGTGTGTGTGTGGGGGGGGGGGGAATCACCCTGTAACTAATTCTGTATACTTTTGACAAAAGAGAACAATCTTTAGTTTAACACAATTCTGTGTAATAATTCGATAAGACAGTTGAAATATTGGCGTAAAAAAGCATACGGTTTTCTTTTTGGAAAATTTATTAAAATATTTAGATCATGAAATCTTCTTTAGTGTTGTGGATAATCAGATTATCGCATCTTCTTTAGTGTTGCGGATATTTAGATTATCGCATCTTCTTTTGTGTTGTGGATATTTAGATTATCGCATCTCTTGAGTTTTGGATATTTAGATTATCGGATCTTCTTAAATGTTGTGGATATTTAGATTATCGCATCTTCTTGAGTTTTGGATATTTAGATTATCGCATCTTCTTCAGTTGTGGATATTCAGATTATCGCATCTTCTTGGGTGTTGTGGATATTTGTGGCTAGAGTGCTGAAACTTATAGAATACTCATTTCTTTAGCACATTAATTGAAGTAGCACAAATGGTTTAGTTTACTTCGGTTATTCGTACAAAGCCATGCATATAACGGCTAGCCGTCTCCAATTTTGAACTCATAGACTTGAGGAATGGCAGCAAGTCAATACCACCTATCGTCAACTCTTGGGACTACTGTCTTATAAGACATTCCCGGCCTCAAATTGCGGAGCGGGACATTTTTATGCGGTAACGGGACTCGAATCTTGGCCTCTCGAAAACACAGTTCTGCAAACTAAGCATTAGGGTCTCACTCGGCACAAAGCAAGAATAAGTGTAGCAATTCCTATGTTTTGAATATTAATAAAAGTTTATGGAACGTCTGAAAAGTTATACGTAAAATAAGTAAGTAAAGAAACGTGTGTGTGTGTGTTGATTGCAAGTACTAGTTACTATAGGTATCACATTAATTAATTAATTAACAGCCAGTTCGCGAGAAAAATTACTATTTTGGCCGACTTTGAAAATGTGATTAATTATGCTTTATATATATATTTTTCCGAATCAAAATAAGTATATTATAATACACATATTTCCCGAGTGCTAATCAACTTTTAGATTAAATATCAGTGCGTCGTTGCTAAGTTACAGCACTGTTAATATTCTTTGTAGTAGCACACACACACACACAAACGATTTTGGTCACCGGTCTTTCTTTTTCTGTTTATATTTGCATGTATTTTACTCAAGTGTATTAGGGTTTTAAGAAATGTACAAGCAACACGAAAACCCCCCAGATCCATTAATGTGCAAATTCATGCTACCAGCTCCTTGGGTGTAACATCAATACAGAATAGTTTGGATTTGGAAGAGATAATACTTCAAAACGAGGTGCGTACTATGGGTCGAAACATAAAGAGGAAATCACACCCTTTATTTATCGTGATGTGACTGATACCCCCCCCCCTTAAACTATCACTAAACCAGATGATAAAGCAGACCACGAGTACAAATTCCCAACAACTTCTGACATAAATGGGCTATCTGTGCTCTGCCCACGACGGGTATC
>NW_013666381.1:162840-176532 GCF_000517525.1 Limulus polyphemus | reverse complement strand
CTAGCGTTGTAAGTCCGCAGACATACCGCTGTGCCACTGGAGGGCAACATTAAGAATAGAGTATACCTTACGTAAGAAACATGTAAACACTACTTGTTTGCTTCGTTTGATCTTGTAGATTTAATGTCCGTTGAAGAATTAAACACCAGCATAAGCAAAGCATTACACAATATTTTCTAACAACGTCTTTTGACCAATGAAAGTCGTTAAGTGGCCTCGACATTGCAGCGTTTGAGTATCCTGACATCTAAGATAAATTACTACGAAACATGTCACTGTTTAGTTATAGAAATAAGTAGAAATTGTTTGTTTGTTTTTAGAGCAAAGCCACATTGGATTATCTGCTGTGTCCAACGCAGGAAATCGAACCCTGGAATTTGGCTTTGTAAGTACACGAACTTACCGCTGTCCCATCGGGGACGAATTGGGTAAAAAGGCATTACAGATAGAAATGACAAAAAAACTAATGTCTATGAAGGTGCAAAGTAATATATAATGATAAATAGATTAGATGAATAGCTGAATCACACAATAAACTGGAGTTGACTAATTTGTGTCACTTAACAAACACGTGGAATAGACAAACGGAAGTACTGAATAAAGTTAAATCTTCTGTAACAACTTCAGTTCAATAATAATAAGACTTAGAGCAGGAGTTAAAACAACTGTAAAATTATCATATTTAGCGTAATCAGTAAAATCTAATGTAACTCAGCTAATGACGTAATACAGGGAATTTTTATACAGCTTGACTAAGTGCTTGAACTTTGGAAGCTTAAAACTAATGGTGGCCAATAGACTATGATGGTTCGTTATTACCTTAAATAGTTTCTAAGAAATTAAAGTGTAGATGTAAAAGTTTTGAAAAAAAAGGTGTTATCCTGTAAAATATTTAAATCCATAATTAGTAGCAAGAAGATTGTTGAATTTCCCACAAAACTGAATGAATTTGGTGTTCAAAATGTGGCTGTAGAAACCTTGTTTGTGGAAAATTACATTAAGGACATAGGATCTCTGTCCCTAAAAACCTGCAATGTTTAAGAACTTCTATTGTATCTAATAAGCTATAAGGAGTAAACATTGTAACGACATTTACTGGAATAGCTGTATTTGAAAAGTTTATAACTTCAAAATTTAAAGTGGCTGTTTTATTGAAAACTTTGAACCTGAATATTTGATAAAGGATGCTTATAATAAATTTAGCATGTTTTGTTTTTAATGATAGAACTTTTTCTGGAATGGTTCTAGTGAATAAATTTATTTGATTATGTTAAGAAAACCTTGATAATTAGTTATAAGAATATAACAAACATATCTACAAAGGTTTTACTGTGGCCTTTCCGTGACTGATGTACAAAGGTTTTACTGTAGCCTTTCCGTGACTGATGTACAAAGGTTTCACTGTAGCCTTTCCGTGACTGATGTACAAAGGTTTACTGTAGTCTTTCCGTGACTGATGTACAAAGGTTTTACTGTAGCCTTTCCGTGACTGATGTACAAAGGTTTTACTGTAGCCTTTCCGTGACTGATGTACAAAGGTTTACTGTAGTCTTTCCATGACTGATGTACAAAGGTTTACTGCAGTCTTTCCGTGACTAGTGTACAAAGGTTTTACTGTTGTCTTTCTTACTACAGCTTCTTGGCTCGGCATGGCCAGGTGGTTAGGGCGCTCGACTCGCAATCTGCGGGTCGCGGGTTCGAATCCCCGTCCCACCAAACATGCTCGCCCTTTCAGCCGTGGGGGCATTATAATGTCACGGTCAATCCCACTATTCGTTGGTAAAAGAGTAGCCCAAGAGTTGGCGGTGGGTGGTAATGACTAGCTGCCTTCCCTCTAGTCTTACAATGCCAAATTGGGGACGGCTAGCGCAGGTAGCCCTCGTGTAGCTTTGCGCGAAATTCAAAACAAACAAACAAACTGTTACAGTGAATGATTATTGAGTTTGGTTAGTCAATGTATGCGTTACTTTCATCAATTTTGTAAATAGAAAGGTTACAATAATGTGAACATTCTATTCTAATCAATAATCGAATTTGTGAGAAACGTTATCTAAAATATCAATGCGATTCAAAGAATTGGTATGTGAATAGAAACAGTTTGTAAAAACTCTTTGATTCAAAAATGAAACAAGTGTTCAATCAAATCTCAATTAAAATTGGTTAAGTGCCGAGATTTTAGCCATATCTATGAAAAAAGAATATTTTTGTTTGTTACAATTAAGAATTTGTTTGCTAAGAATTTTCACGCGAAACTATACAAGGACTAGCTGCACATAGCCATCCTTAATTTTGAACTGATAAACAAGAAGGAAGGCAGCTAATTAACAGTACCAACCATCAACTCTTGGGCCACTCTTGTAGGACTGAATAATGGGATTTGACTCTTATATTGTACCCACGGCCCCAAAAGTATGAAGTGCATTTTTTGGATACAATAGATCTTCAGTTTCACAGTCTCGGGCACGTTACACACATGCCACGCCCGGTCCACGTGTTATAAGAGTTTGAACAGGCCTAGTCGTGCTTGCATTGGGTTGAATACATTAAGTATGTTATCAAACCACCAAGTTTTTATTTCTTGAAATGTCCGTGAAACACTTGTCAATCTAAAGAAGAATACACCTCAAAGTCTCCTTCGTAATATTTAGTGTCATATTTAGGAGTGACTGTCAGTTCGACGATTGGCCCGAAAATGTGTAGGACATCTTGTATTATGTATTTCAATAAGTGCACTAAACTGAAGAAAAAAGACAATATTTCTATGCAGTAGCTTCCTTATTACACTGACATTGGTCTCAGTAAAATTCACTAACAGGAAATGGGAAGATAAAAAAAAGAGTCTACCAAACAGTTACAGTTAGTATAATTATAGTCTTACTACATCTTCTTGGCTCGGCATGGCCAGGTGGTAAGGGCGCTCGACTCGCAATCTGCGGGTCGCGGGTTCGAATCCCCGTCCCACCAAACATGCTAGCCCTTTCAACCGTGGGGGCGTTATAATGTCACGGTTAATCCCACTATTCTTTGGTAAAAGAGTAGCCCAAGAGTTGGCGGTGGGTGGTGATGACTGGCTCCTTCCCTCTAGTCTTTCACTTCTAAATTAGGGACGGCTAGCGCAGATAGCCCTCGTGTAGCTTTGCGCGAAATTCAAAACAAACCAAACCAAACTACAACTTCCATTTGGAATAAATATCAATCTGCAAATTGTTGGCTGAAGTTACCTGTCATTCGGAATTCCGTGTAATTGGCCAAATTACACAATGTATTGTTAAGCAACAAATACATAGCTTTCAGGATTAGTTTACTGTGAAACAATGGTGACTTGTATGAGTAACATTGTCATCTCTGTTTGCTAACGCAAATCATTAATTTATCAGAATTATTTAGATAACTTAAAATCGTTGATGAAATATTCTTTTTTAATTTTCTCTTCACACACAATGGAGTTATTTGATAACATTACAGTAGTTGTTAAAATGCTCCATAATGTATTTCGTATTTTTAAGCATTTACAATAAACCTGTATTTGTATGGAGTTTTACAAAGTTTGGGTGTTACATTAAAAGACTTTACAGAATATACACGAAAGTCTGGTAAAACAGTGTTTCTGTATGAAGCTTTAGTGTTTTTAATTAAAACTTAGTTTTGCCATGTACAATCAGATAAATGACATATAATGCAAGGCATTGGTTATAAGTAAACTGGTTACATCCAGTAAAAATTTTGCAATTATTTCAAAAGCAGTATTTAAATAAAACAAATATTATGCTTATGTGTCAACTTTCAAATCATAAAGTTTCTAAAATGACACTTTTCATATGGAACTGACTTGTTAGGCGTCTTGTGTTCCGTTATATGTAGTCACTGACCTTATTATAGTATATTATCGTGTGTATCCAAAGTTCATTTTCACTCTTTTCGGTAATAACTTATATATGAGTGTGTATGTGTTTATTTACTGAGGTTTTAAAACATGAATATTTCCCAATAAGTACGAATTCCAACAAAATGTTTACTAATATATTAGACAACTGTATCTGTATACTAATATCTTAGACAACTGTATCTGTATACTAATATCTTAGACAACTGTATCTGTGTACTAATATATTAGACAACTGTATCTGTATACTAATATCTTAGACAACTGTATCTGCATACTAATATCTTAGACAACTGTATCTGCATACTAATATCTTAGACAACTGTATCTGTATACTAATATATTAGACAACTATATCTGTATACTAATATCTTAGACAACTGTATCTGTATACTAATATCTTAGACAACTGTATCTCTATACTAATACCTTAGACAACTGTATCTCTATACTAATACCTTAGACAACTGTATATGTGTACTAATATATTAGACAACTGTATTTGTATACTAATATTTTAGACAACTGTATCTGTATACTACTATCTTAGACAACTGTATCTGTATACTAATATATTAGACAACTGTATCTGTATACTAATATCTTAGACAACTGTATCTGTATACTAATATATTAGACAACTATATCTGTATACTAATATATTAGACAACTGTATGTGTATACTAATATCTTAGGCAACTGTATCTGTATACAGATATCTTAGACAATTTTATCTGTATACTAATATCTTAGACAACTGTATATGTGTACTAATACATTAGACAACTGTATCTGTATACTAATATCTTAGACAATTTTATCTGTATACTAATATCTTAGACAACTGTATCTGTATACTAATATCTTAGACAACTGTATCTGTATACTAATATCTTAGACAACTGTATCTGTATACTAATATCTTAGACAACTGTATATGTGTACTAATACATTAGACAACTGTATCTGTATACTAATATCTTAGACAACTGTATATGTGTACTAATACATTAGACAACTGTATCTGTATACTAATATATTAGACAACTGTATCTGTATACTAATATCTTAGACAACTGTATCTGTATACTAATATCTTAGACAATTTTATCTGTATACTAATATCTTAGACAACTGTATCTGTATACTAATATCTTAGACAACTGTATCTGTATACTAATATCTTAGACAACTGTATCTGTATACTAATATCTTAGAGAACTGTATCTGTATACTAATATCTTAGACAATTATTAGGTTTAATGCAACTTACTTTTGAATATTCCAAAAACTAAACCTAATAATTAAGTTTGTTGGATTTCAAAACTGTCGGCCAGAACAAAAAAAAATATTCAAAGAGTAAATAATTTTGTTGTGAAGTTTATACGTAAAGAATTTCATTTTTGATAAGTGTTAGACTTACATAACATATATATTAGATGATGACCCCTATACAGATTTACGCAGCACTGTTATAAGACAAACTTTTCCTACAAATTAGGTCTGTAGAAATTGCATGGATCACAAAAAAGTCATGTTTTAGGGGAAAATCATTCGATTTTGTATTTACAAAATAAAGGATTTTTTCTCTCATGCAGTTTAACTGAACCGTACTTCCAATTAGAGTCTTTGCGAGTACAAAGTCACTTAATTAAGCGCTTAATTAAAAGTATATCTTCGCTAAATCTTATTCAGCACAGTCTTCCATTTTTTATAATATTTGATCCCCGTAAAAATGGCGTAGACAAGTATCGATGTCTGGAAATAAATTATTCACCAGGACAGTTCAGTTCTTTAGGCTATATGTCAGGCAATTATGCAGTTAGGGGGCGCTGTCTGCGGCCTACTGAGACATAGATAATCGTTGCCTATAGCTCGATTGTCATCGGTTCAATAGAATTACATTTGTATTTTCAACGCATGTGCGCAATTTTTACTAGCATGTGTTTCACGTACACACAAAAGTTTTCGTTATATCAAATTCTGACTTAATTTTCCTTTTATATTTTATAAGAATAATTTACAATTCCTATTGGGCATTGCATTACAACTACGTTGTAATTTCTAGTTATTAAACAGTATATATATATTTAACTACCTTAAACAACAACAGAAGCATCCACTCTACTATCAATACAAATAAAGATAAGCATATTATAAGTAAGAATAGCGTTAGTATATATTCATACCGATAAGGAATCCTATCGTACAATTCCATAGATTCCGAAGAGTACAGTAGAAGCAAATGTTCACAACTAGATACAGACAGAAGTTATTTCAATTGCTTTACGGTTAGTTCACGACATCGCCACTAGGGCAGTAACTAAACTCCCGAGGTCAGGAATAGTAGAGACTTTTGTCCTTTTGCTGAGTTACGATAAACAAACAAAAAAATTTCCTAAAACTGTTGTGTAGGCGTTCACTACGTTCACTAGGGGTCAGCACTTACCACTGTCTACAGTTTAGTGTGTTGGAAAAGGAGGTTCTCCCCCCTGAAGTTCAGAATGTCACTATTGGTGTAGTAAGAGGGAGAAAGGAATAGATCTCGACTAAGGTATGAAGGACCTGCCCGCTCGCGCACACGGCTCTAGACGGAGTGGCGCGGCACGCAACCACGTTATCTAGCCCATGTCTGATCAGGTAGGAGAGATTGTACCGCTACTTGAAAGTCGAACCTGCTGTCGGCAGTGGTTGGTGCCATATAACGGCAGGGAAAAACAGTCCAACACCGGTCTAATATCGTAGCTAAGCTTAAAGAACAAAAGCTGCAACAGATTGAACACTGTCCGAGCATAGTCTAGTAAGGATCAATAGCGTTAGCTCACACACACTCATAGGTTTTAAAACTCATCATGAACGAGCAGTAAACAGTTTACGGCACTCTAATTTTGACAATCTATGAAGCAGTAAACAGTTTACAACACTCTAATTTTGACAATCTATGAAGCAGTAAATAGCTTAGGGCACTCTAATTTTGACAATCTATGAAGCAGTAAACAGTTTATGGCACTCTAATTTGACAATTTATGAAGCAGTAAACAGTTTACGGCACTCTAATTTTGACAATATATGAAGCAGTAAACAGTTTACAGCACTCTCATTTTGACAACCTATGAAGCACTAAACAGTTTACGGCACTCTAATTTTGACAATTTATGAAGCAGTAAACAGTTTACGCACTCAAATTTTGACAATCTATGAAGCAGTAAATAGTTTGCCACACCCTAATTTTGACAATCTATGAAGCAGTAAACAGTTTACAGCACTCTAATTTTGACAATTTATGAAGCAGTAAACAGTTTACGCACTCAAATTTTGACAATCTATGAAGCAGTAAATAGTTTGCCACACCCTAATTTTGACAACCTATGAAGCACTAAACAGTTTACCACACCCTCATTTTGACAACCTATGAAGCACTAAACAGTTTACGGCACTCTAATTTTGACAATCTATGAAGCAGTAAATAGTTTGCCACACCCTAACTTTGACAATCTATGAAGCAGTAAACAGTTTACGGCACTCTAATTTTGACAATATATGAAGCAGTAAACAGTTTACAGGACTCTAATTTTGACAATTTATGTAGCAGTAAACAGTTTACGGCACTCTAATTTTGACAATCTATGAAGCAGTAAATAGTTTGTCACACCCTAATTTTGACAATCTATGAAGCAGTAAACAGTTTACGGCATCCTAATTTTGACAATCTATGAAGCAGTAAATAGCTTACGGCACACTAATTTTTACAATCTATGAAGCAGTAAACAGTTTACAGGACTCTAATTTTGACAATTTATGTAGCAGTAAACAGTTTACGGCACTCTAATTTTGACAATCTATGAAGCAGTAAATAGTTTGTCACACCCTAATTTTGACAATCTATGAAGCAGTAAACAGTTTACGGCACTTTAATTTTGACAATATATGAAGCAGTAAACAGTTTACAGCACTCTAATTTTGACAATTTATGAAGCAGTAAACAGTTTACGGCACTCTAATTTTGACAATATATGAAGCAGTGAACAGTTTACAGCACTCTAATTTTGACAATATATGAAGCAGTAAACAGTTTACAGCACTCTAATTTTGACAATTTATGAAGCAGTAAACAGTTTACGGCACTCTAATTTTGACAATCTAATGAAGCAGTAAACAGTTTACGGCAGTCTAATTCTGACAATCTATGAAGCAATAAGTACAACAAGTTAGTTCAAGTCGGTAAATTCAGCTGCATATACTGAATAAGTCAAGTGTGGACAATCGATATATATCAAGGGGTGGATTAGAAGCATATAATTGTATGAATTTTCTTATTCATATAGCGAGGCGGGTGGTTGGTGGCAAACATCCATCCCAATAATCTAAAATGTCTAACTATCTTCTGACTCTCCAATAAACACTTGACTTTCATGTTAGTCATTTAAAATATTTATGCAGAAGAAAAGGTCCAGTTTGTTTTTGTGTGTGTGAAAAAAGTACCCCCTCCCATATATACAAAGGGTGCCAACATATTTCAGGCATGTTTTTGTATTCGTAACAACATATTTTATAACTACCAATTACAATCTTTCTGTGTGAAAATCATAATTCTCGTCACATCTGGTAGTTACATAAAATAAAAATACGTATAAGACGCGAACGAAAAGAATAACGGAAACATTCACTGTACGCATACGTCTAGAAGTTATCTCAAGCTCACAGTTAAAACAGTTACAAGTTGAAATATATCATTTTATTTTAGATACATTTTGCTACTGTATATATTAAGAGCAAAAAATAAAACGGACGTTTTTGGAACAATAAAAAAATTAACTATTTACTAGTTGTTTCAGCCGATTCACAGATATCAAACGTAATCCGAACAGTAAATACGCCAACTTCTTACATTTAACATAACACTCCCATAGAATTGTGTTAATAGTGGACATAATATACACAAAGTTCGATATCTTGTATTCGAAAACATCAAACCCGTTGAATTGTTGTGCAATTTTCTTCTATTCGCATAGAATGGTGAAAAACTGTCACGTGATTAGTGGAACTGTCAGGGTTTAATGAAAGCATACAACGATACATCAGTATTTTAAAATAATGAATGTTTTAGATAATTCTGTGTGAGTTATAGTGTACTATTTCTCAGACTATGGTTTATAAATTTCCTTTGTATAATTTATAAAACAGGGATAGGTATAATTTTGTTTGTTGTTAAGTACAAAACAAAACTACACGGTGGGTTATCTGTACTTCGTCTACTGTGAGTATACTTAGACCCGATTTCTAGCATTACAAGTCTTTCGACTTTCCGCCGAACCATCTGGGACAGATCGGTAAAACATTGAATAAAATGTTCTTTGGAACAAAAATTTTCACTGAAACCCAGAGAAATCGAGAAGCTAGAATTCTGCCAGGGTATGTAGAATTTACTGACGTAATAATTATAATTCTGTTGATAAAACAGAAAGGCGGTGATCAAAGTTTCTCGCTAAATTTTCACTGAAACCCAGAGAAATCGAGAAGCTAGAATTCTGCCAGGGCATGTAGATTTTACTGAAGTAATAATTATAATTCTGTTGTTAAAACAGAAAGGCGGTGATCAAAGTTTCTCGCTAAATTTTCACTGAAACCCAGAGAAATCGAGAAGCTAGAATTCTGCCAGGGCATGTAGATTTTACTGAAGTAATAATTATAATTCTGTTGTAAAACAGAAAGGCGATGATCAAAGTTTCTCGCTAAATTATTGATTGTTAAATTATTTTTGAACCAAATGAAAAAGAGGGCTTAAATTAGAATACAGTTTCATTGGCAATACTGTACACAACTAGTTACCACTTGTAGGACAAATTGAAATTCATTGTGGTCATATTCAGACCCATATTTGGCTACACACACACACACACATATATATATATATATATATACATAGACACACTCAGTAACGAGTATGAACCCCTTTATAATTTAATATAATTTCTGCTTGTGGGCTTTGGGGGGGGGGGCGGTCAAAGGTTACAATCAATCAGAAGAAAACGTGTTTATGGGTCACGTCTCATTTTTTAGCCAGTGCAACTCTAATCTCTCCTGTGTGATATGTTTGTTAGTCATGGCACTGAAGTTTATAGCATTGGAAGATATCTTAGGTGTGTTCTATATCAGTACTGTTGTTGATCAGTCCTTGACCTCTACGGCTACATGTTTATAATAATACATAACAATCCTAACAGCATGGCATCGTACGTTGTTCTGGATCCAAAGCTGTCGAAAAGTAAATCCACCCCTCGGAAGCACAATAAGATGTCTACGTCCATTCAACGATTATATTCAACGTGGTTGCATTGACCATGCCGTTCTTCTTTTGTCCGTATAGACATGAATCCGTTGAACATTTGTAGTGGCGCGAAATCGTAGTTCGTGAAAAGCACATGTTCCAATGGCATAGCTGTCAACGCAGGTCTTCTCGATCGGACTAATGAAATCTGTTCCTTTCGGTTTGACATTTTATTATCACATTACTCTCGATTCTAAAATCCATATACAGTTTATGAATTCTGACTGACGATCCTAATATTCATGTTGGGTGCATAGAAATTGTGACATGGCATATTTGACATTTCACGACCTCTTCTAGGTTGTCCAGCGTAAAAATTAGTTGTCCACAACCTATCTAGTACATACTTTGTGTACGCGAAAAATGACCTGTTATTCATAACTGACAGCTTGCCTTTCCGTTAAAAAGGTCAGACTGTCACTCGGTTACTCAGAAGCAGCAACTAAACTGGACAGTTCATCAAGACAGTAGATGATCAAACTTGAAAATTATGTGGGGTTAGTGTCTTTCCAGGTTGGGTAACACTTGCAAAATGAGCCAACACAGCCAGGTATTCTGAACAACAGGGCACATGAAACGTGAATATAGCCAATTACACAAAGATTCTTTGCCATACCTTGGTTTACTGTAAACAGTTTATAAAAACTTGCGTTAGTATGTTAGCCCATTACTTAAGACACGTTTTATTACCTTGAAAGCATTATAGATCTTTGGAGAATGTTTGCTTTATTAGAACATATGTCTTTATAGACCAGAATCGTAAAATATCCAACTCTTGGTCAGAGAGTAAAGTCATTGTTTTTTAAACAAAAAAATATTTGAAGAATTAAAGATCGAGTTTTATTATAAAGTGCTATCCGCTGGTTCATAACGCTAAAAATTGAGTTTGGATACCCGCGGTGGACAGAGCACAGATAACACACTGTGTAGCTTTGTGCTTAACGACAAACAGAATTATTTTCAGGTTTATTCCTTAATATAACAATTCTACTTTGAAAGAGGTGAGGCAGCAACAACTCGTACAATTTCACGCTCTATGAATAATTTGTTAGACATTATTCTGTGTACAGGTTTTCAAATAGGAACAAAGAAAGCGGAACGATTTTTCTCAACAATGAAATAAAGAATGACATGTACGTCACAAATTATAGCACAGTGATCTGTTTATTACTAAGCTGTTTAGCTGTTTGTTTTTAGAGCAAAGACACACTAGGCTATAAGCTGTGTCCATCGCGGAAAATCGAACCCCGAATTTTAGCGTTGTAAGTCCCTAAACTTACCACTGGTCCACCGGGTGAATATTTTTAAGCATGAAAAACGAGAAATAAGACGGTTTGAAAAATAACGTAGCAAAATACACGTGTCCAGTCTTGAAAAATGATATCATTGATTGAAAACTTATTGTACAGAACAAAGAAGAGGTCTTTTGTGAAATTAATATTGCTTTTGATCATGGTTTTCACAGATAATCGACATATCTAATCTCGTTCGTGCGGTAAAGTTCAAAAGTGCAAAAATCAAAGCTCTCTTGTCGTTAGAAGAACTACTGACATTTTTTCCATCATTTCTTCCTTAATTACCATAATCATATATTCATGAACTTTGTTCCAAACTCGCAGCTTTTGTATTAGCCTAATGCTGTCTTCGGAACACACACACACATGAATAATCTATTCTTTGTTGTTTTTGGAGATAATACTTGTGTTTTAACACAAAGTATTTTGATATGTTACATAGAGTCCAGTTATTAAAATCTTTACTCCACGCCCTATTATTTGTATAAGTTATAAATGATGTTTTATAATATAATCAGATTTTGCTTGAAATTACTCAAGATAGCAAGTTTCGTTAATACAATATTCCTTCACCAAACGAAGACCACAGAAAAACCGCATTTTCTTTCGAATTGGAATGTGCCATTTCCGATTGGTTAATTTTCGAGTAAAAAAATTATTTCAAATCGAAAAACGAAAATCATGTTGAGTTTACACAAAACTCAAATTAAAAGTAAAAATTTTTTTAAATGACCCGAGATTAAATCTGTTCCTCCTTCTTTCAACCCAAAACTCGTATGTAGATTTTACCAGTTTTGTGTCGTTATTCATCTTCGAAGCCAAATGCTTTACATATTTCTATATTATCTAGAAGGCTCGTAATGGATACTATGAAATTAATTATACTACTGTACTTTTAAGAATATATTTTCTAGACTTAATTGTATAGTTTCGTGTTACCGTTGACGCATTTTCTGCACCTTTAACCTGACAACCTGCTTCAACTTTTTTCCCTCCCCATATCATTTATCGTACAACCTCGTAATGTAGACTTAGAAAACGGTTTCAGTGTACACAGTAAACAGTGTAATACTCCACATTTCCATCAAGATCCTGGACAGTGTAAACTGTACTAGCAAACTGATTCAATAACTCATGAATATAAGACCATATAAAGTGTCAGAAGAAACCTTTTGACTCTCCTAATTGTAGGGCTAACACGCAATTTACACATTAAGAATATGTTCAACACATCCAACTGCAAGCTTCCGCGTAGCGTGTGTCTTGCGGTTCTAACGTACATATCATTCTGAGCTATGGACAGAGTCATTGTATATAAATAATTGCCTTTCTAAAGGCAGACCAAATATATTAGTACCTGTAAGAGGACAACAAATATTTTAGATAACAATAATAAGCGTTTCGTTATCGAGAGTATTTTCGTTAATAAATGTCAATAATTTTCTTCCGAAACTCGTCAGCAAAATTAAAATATTATTACGTGCTTTTGTTGTTCCTTCTTTTAAAAAGAAATATTGCAATACTATATAAACATAGAGAAAAACTATACATACAGGATGTTTTGAAAGTCTGCTGCCATAGGAAAAGGAGACTCCAAAGACAACAGATTGGGCAAATAATGTGCATAGTTTCATTTCTATATTGGGGAACAGGTATATATATATAGCTACATTTCATTTTGTGGGGGGAGAAAATCCAACATCGGGGCACAACCCATTATGCAATGTGTCCTGGTTTTTGGGATATCGGTGGAAGTAAAACGTAAATTGCGTTGGGGTACCCCGTTTATCGGGTTTAACCCAAATTTCGCCAGTCTCACATGCTTAGAAGAGGAGGAAAGGAGCAGATGTAGGCGCTCAAACCACAATGTCCCACATCGTTATCATATTTCGTTGTCTGCAGCCAGAAGTGGGAAGCTGGTTGCTCACTTGTTATATTTAGAGAATAAAAATAGTAAAAAAAAATAATTAGGTTATCATACATCAATGGGGACGATAGCCCCTTTTAATTCTCTCTCTCTATATATATACACACACACAGAAGTAAAGAAAAAATTTTCACAAAAGGAAGTAAGTGTAGGTATGGCTTATATCAATCCTTCAAAAACAATGCAAACAAGATAGTAAGGATGGCATTTGCATCATCTCTACATAATAGCACAGGTACATAGTGTAGTAGAATGTTAA
>NW_013666381.1:150880-162830 GCF_000517525.1 Limulus polyphemus | reverse complement strand
TGGCTGGTAATTCCTGTTTCACTGTACTAAGCCTATTAAAGGAACACCAAATGTCTGTAAGAGGCTAACTTCAAAGGGTAATGATAACATCGTTTACACTAGAATTATGATTTTTTAAATTACTTCTAGTTATTAATAATACTTATAAAAGCGGATACTCCGTTTGAAACTGTTACTTCAGTAAAATTGTTTGACACCATTGTTCTGGTTTTTGAGAAATTATGTAATAAAAAAGAATCATTATATAGATATTGTTACAAAAGGAAACACTGTATAGCATTGTAAAGTTCTGATGACCTATTGAGGAGATATTTAAAATACCATTTCGATGAACCATCCGAGCCACCCCTACACAGACAATGCTGCCACCTGCCTGATATATATATATGCATTTCCAGAATAATGAGACACTAAAATTCATTTCCTGCTTTGAGCACAAGAAAAATGGAAAACTATCTTCGGTGTAAAATCGCATCCAAACGCACATGGATTCAGAAACTCTTCATTAGAACCCTTTATCGTCATAACCAAAGGAGAAAGGAAATGGTGTTTCCTTGTCATGTGCTTTTAAAACGGCTTTCGATTTCATCCGTCGAATGTGAACCTAACTGTACGAATACGATCCTTTGTTAGTTAAGAGAGATTTACAAAACTTGTAAAGAATTATTAAATATTACAATACAACGTATGGTGGGATACTAAACAAAGAGTAGCTCGAAGCTCAGGTTATAATATTGACTAAAGAAAACGTAGTTAGTCAACAGCACTCATCGTCAACTCTTTGGCTTATTCTATCTGACTGAATAGTTGGATTTCATCATCACTGTTATAGCATAGTTAAAACTTTTTTTTGTAACATGATGCGAACCATTAATCCTCAGGTTCACAGTTTGGGTGGGAAACGACCGGCCCACCCGTCTACTCAAGAAAAACTTCCCAGCAAGGAGAAGATGTAAAATTAAACGTAATGTAAATTTGGTCAAACTGACTGTTGACTAGAGAAAATGAAGGCAGAAGTCAAATTAACACATGCAAAACTAAATTATAGTTCTATGACTTTTTATTGGTGTAGCACATTTGCTAAAGTGTGTTAACAAATCGGCAAGAAAATTACATGAAAATAATGAACGTCTTTTGAATTATCATTTATTTTAAGCAGTTTTATAATTACTACGCAACCAGTGTTTTTATGTTATTTCGTTTCTAGTAGTCTGAATTATACAACCTTAACCAAAACATTTACAATTTGTACAAATATCCACGTTCATGATACTTTACAATTTATGTCTTCACTTATCTTCTGAAGAGATATTTCACACACACTACCAATAAAGATAAATGTGTGAAGATTTTTTTGTTTAAATTTACAATTCATGTCTTCACTTATCTTCTGAAGAGTTAACATTTGAAGATCGTAAAATAAAAGAACGAAGAGATATTTCACACACACTACTAATAAAGATAAATGTGTGAAGTTTTTTGTTTAAATTTACAATTCATGTCTTCACTTATCTTCTGAAGAGTTAACATTTGAAGATCGTAAAATAAAAGAACGAAGAGATATTTCACACACTACCAATAAAGATAAATGTCTGAAGTTTTATTTGTTTAAGTTTAAAATAATAAGAAATAAATCAAAATTTGCATTAAGGTTGACTGTGGATGTTTTCTAAGGTCTTTATTTTAAACCAGTTATCAGAGAAAACTGAGATATTGAGCTTTAACTTACTTATTTCAGACACTAATGAGGCTAAGTGTGATTTGCGTTATTAACTCAGTTTTCATCCAAATGAAGGTTGCCACATCCAGCTTAGTACATAGAAATAAGTAATTGAAAACACACGAGGCTTTATTATTTTGTCTCTTTGAGTATAATGCATCGTAAAAAGTTTCAGCAAAATAGGGCGTGGTGATTCTTAGTCCACACGTATTTTGACAAGCTTTCCACAAGCCCTCCACTGACTAAGGTCACAAAAGACCATTGGAGTTATGTCGGAGGACTTGGCACCTGTGTATTCAAATGAAATTGTTATGTTTCCATTGGTCATTAGTTTCTCATTTGTTTTCTATTGTGAGCCTACATCACCTACAAATATTTGTTTATTATCTTGTTCATGACACCAGGAGATATGCCCAACTTCATCGCAATGGTTCTTTAGGTTGGAAGGTGTATCTTTTGCAACCGTTGTCTTCGGTGTGTCGACATACCTCTGAATTGGTATATACAAATCATCAATATAAAGTATGATTAACCTTCTATACATCAATAGCTTTTAGCAAACTTTTACACAGTCTTTCACTCTTAGATTACGTACACAAAATAGGAGCCTATTGAAAAAGTTTCCGAGGATACAATTATCAAACAATATCCAATGTATCGAAAACATTTCAAAATACCTATAGTAGCAGATAATTACAGACGAAATATTCTACAATCAGGCCACTTTCTCCTTGAACCGAGTATATAGTGCCATCAAAGCTAAATAGTAGTTAGGACAGCGATATAAGTTTCATTTCTAAGGGAAACGAAGCAAATGGATGACTGTAATTAATGTTTAGCGCTAAAATGCATGTATAATATCACGTGGTCGTGGGTCACGTTTCCTTGCTAATCACCTCTTCTCCGCTATTCTTTCACTCCTGATATGAACAGAACCACTATTATATATATATATATCTTTCTAAAATATAAGTACTACAATGATTAGATGTACGAATGTGTTAACATTATAACGTTTAATAATGATAAAAAGATAACAATCGGGATATAAATGGCAAAAAGTAAAGTAAATAAAAAACGAGAATTGTTATATTTGAAAGTAATACAAACACTGCAATAAAAACATTAAAGTCTTGCAAGAAAAGTAAGCAAGAATTGTAATATCAAATATTTATACTGACACTGTGATAGAAAGAATAAAATCGTGCCGTAAAGGAAGTAAATTCAGCGAACTTAAACATTCGTGCTGGCACTGCAGTAAAAGTACTAAAACCATGCCGAAAATAAAGCAGAATTTTGAGCGTATAAACAATCTTACTGACACTACATTAGAAATAATAAAATAGTGCCAAAAAGGAAGCAAATTCTGCGAGTTTAAACAGTCATACGGATACTGGAGTAAAAACACTAAAAACTCTGTCGAAAAGGTAGCTAATTTTGCTAGTTTAAACAGTCATACTGACAATACAGTAAAAATGATACTGCAATAAAAATTCTCAAATCATGCCGAAAAGAAAGCAAATGTTTGATTATTTGTTTGTTTGTTTGTAATTAAGCACAAAGCTTCACAATGGGATCTCTGTGCTCTGCCCACCATGGGTATCGAAACCCGGATTCTAGCGTTGTAAATCAGAATTTTGAGACTTTATACAATCTTAATGACACTGCAGTAAAAACAATAAAATAGTGCCGAAAAGGAATAAAATTTTGCGAGTTTAAACAGTCATAGTGGCAGTGCAGTAAAAAACACTAAAACCAAGAGAGAACAACATAGGATTGGTTTCACCAAACAATAAAGATAACCTTTATGGTACAGACATATTAGGATGTTTCTATTAAACCTACTGTAAATCATTAACGCCTTTATGTTCCGATGAATTTTAATGTTATAAAGCAAGGGAAGGGAATTTTAATGCTATAAAGCAAGGGAAGGCACATTCCTCCTTTTTTTTTTGGTTTATAGTTTGAAAGCTCTAAACTTCCTTAATCACGCAAAATCCTACAGAAAGCTCATTCGTTAGAATTCCAAGAGCACCTTTGCTGCTAGTGTAGCGGCAGAGATTCTATCAGTTCTTTGGGTCGTTTCTTGTATAATCAATATTTCGTATACAGTCTTCGTATTTCATTTAGAGTATAGTGAGTCTGCTGCGGGTAACGAAACTTATCATAACAACTCAAGTGTAAAACATTAAAACCTTGTCCTAAACTAATTGGAATAATTAAATATTTCGTACAATCGTCCTGCATACTAAAAGAGTTAGAGCTGAAAAATCCATGCGTATGTAATTATAATCTAATTTTAAACGGGTATATTTTGAATAAGAGAATATCAATAAATATAATAAACACAAAACGCACACACACATATATTAAAACACATCTTCAACTATTGTTAGTTTCTGGCAGATAACCACCACTTCTCGTTACACCTTTTTTTTTCATATACAAATTTTAATCTTCATTTTGTGTAACTATTTCTCTTTAGAATGCAAAAAATACCATTTGACAGAGTGATTTCCTTTCGGTAGAATGATACAGACATAATTTACTCACGCCTGTCACAAAAGACAACAGCAAAATCTTTATACATCTATCATTCTATTTAATGTTGTCTTCACAACGAAAAGGAAGCCTAAATAGGCGTAGGAATAGGAACAATATAGTTCTTGGTAGCGGAAAAGTATAAATAAAAACTAGTTTATTATGATAACTCTACGTAAATAAAAGAGCCGGGATGTATGCCACGTATTGTCTGTCAAGTTCCTGTTAAAGAATTTACTAGGAATTCTATAACATCTGTTCTTTGTACAACTATCTCAAAAACAACAACAACAAAAAGAACTATTGGTTGAATTCTATTGATAATATAAAACTAGTTATTCTTCAATTTTAGCACAGCGCTTAAAGCTTCTTCTTCTCTGAGATCCATTGTTGGCATAAAACTGTTTATTGTTTAATTCCACTGGCGGATTACTCTCTGTATGAATAATTGTGGTACTAAAAACTGATTGTTTTAACTAACAGGATAGTTAGTAACTGAGTCATTTCGATAATTATTGTTTAATTAAGTAAATTTTACTTGTATGGAATATCAGTTTTTATAACCTTCAAAACAAAGTAAATTATACTTGTGTGGAATATCAGTTTTTATAACCTTCAAAACAAAGTAAATTATACTTGTGTGGAATATCAGTTTTTCATAACCTTCAAAACAAAGTAAATTATACTTGTATGGAATATCAGTTTGTATAACCTTCAAAACAAAGTAAATTATACTTGTGTGGAATATCAGTTTTCATAACCTTCAAAACAAAGTAAATTATACTTGTGTGGAATATCAATTTTCACAACCTTCAAAACAAAGTAAATTATACTTGTATGAAATATCAGTTTTTATGGTCTTCAGAACAAGGTAAAGTATACTTGTATGGAATATCAGTCTTCATAACCTTCAAAACAAAGTAAATTATACCTCTATGGAATATCAGTTTGTATAACCTTCAAAACAAAGTAAATTACACTTGTATAGAATATCAGTTTCTATAGGCTTCGAAATATATGAAATTAGAAAATAGGTAAGAAGCTAAGCCACGTTTTTATAAAGCTCATTAACACATAACAAAATCCCAGTGTTGGCATTTTAGTTAAGGCCTTAATGGATTAAAACAAAATAGAATCTGGTTTGATTCTCCACTGATTAGCAAGCTAAGTGTCTATCATAGCAGTTGTTTTGGCCTGTTACACTTCTTACTCTTTTCTAGAATTCTTGATGTTATTATCAATTGAATTAGGTAAATAAAAAAATAAAGCATTAATAACATTTTAAACTATGTGGTAGAAATTAAACAAATATTTGGGATGCATGATGGTTTGTAGGCACATCTGCGTCTAAATAAATGGTAACGTATCATGTATATCATAAATCAATGTTTTATGTACATATATATATATATGCATTCTGGTCGTCCGTGTGCGGCATACATGAACGTATTGCTTATGTGAATACACACACACACACAGACATACATATATTCATATACATGCATGATTTAAGTATGTGACTATTATATAAAAATCATATATCCTACATGATATGCACATGCATGAAAGAGAACATAAAAAGTTCAACTACTAAACTAACAGAACTGTAAAATAACCGCCTGCGTTAGAAACCGTGTCTATAGATTAGGTACAGTAACAGCTAGGAAGGTAAGCTGGCGCGTTGCCTATTGATCTAGTGGAAGGATCGTCTCGCCAATACCGTCAGCGACTGGGAAGTACTCTATCTTAATAATTACTCGACGTGTAATTCAACCATAAAAACCTATACAGAAAAGTAGCACATGTGTATATTGAAGATGTAAAATAAGAGAAGAAAACATGTTGTATCTTCGTGTTGACTAATATATTATTTGATAAGATTCGCATATCCAGACGGCATTCCGATTACAGATATTTGGGAGAATCGAACACAACTTTTTCTTACGTCGTTCCGCCATTAAACTTTCAAGGGTTTAGAATACATATTTGTTTATTTATTTTTTACGTGTCCCATTAGAAATAGTAATGTGTTTGTCGTATTTGTTTAGCTACATCAATCAGGTTTTTTTTGTTTTTTTTATCCTGCAAGAAGTATTGAAATAATAATATATATATATATAATGAGTTTGTTAAGTATCTCAAAAGTTGTTGATGGTTGGTATTGTCTAGCTGTTTCCCTCTGATTTTTCAGTCAAGTATTAGGGACGATTATGCGCAGATAGCCCTTGTGTAAGTTCGTGTGAAATTTTAAAGTAAGCAAATTTATTTTCTAAAGTTTTGTTGAGCAGTTGGATACTCAGCAGTTATATAAAATCATTGATAATTCACGTGAATTTAATGACTGAACGCCATCTAGTAATTCGTAAGATGACTACAAAATATCTATAGAAACAGAAATTGATGACTTCCATCAAGATTTATAAATTGAATTTTATCATTTTTATTAAGATTTATTGAACGAGAATTATCATTTTTATCAACATGTATGTGAACGTTGTAACACTTATCAAAATATGCTAATTAAAAGTTATCGTTTCTATTTGAACTGTTCCAAAATAGTCTGATAACTTGAATATAGAAACCTGCCATTTTTATAAAGAGTAATTAATTAGCTGACCTTGTTTCATTGCTTCCCGAAACGAACTACGTCTCAGTATTTTACAATACACAGCAGGTTAAAACCTTTGCTGCGAGAATGTATCCTAAAGGCAATGTTCATTTTTCTGTAAAATTTCGCTATAGTAAACTGTGTTTTCCGATCGAACAATTTCAGCACTCGGCGTTTTCGTGGAGACAGAAAGTTCGCTTTCAGAAGAATGGTAGAAACGTTGGTCTTGCGTGTTTCTCGTCCTACCAATACAAGCTTTTATTTTTCGTAACTGGATATTATGAAACATAAAATTTTATTTCGTAGTGTATATTTCAATATAACTTTATGCTTGGAACTTATTACAGTACAAGCATGACATATTAACCAAAGGGGAAAAGAAAACACTTTCAATATGAAGACCTGAATGAATTATGTGTATATATTTAAGCTTCATTTATTCCTCTTACTTTTTGGAATATGAAAACGGAGTTCCAAATTTTAATGTTATAAATCCTCAAGCTTACTGTTGAGTTACAGGAGTGGATGATGATATTTAAGATATTTTTTTAGTATCTTTGTTTAGTCTACTTGTTTTGCAAGTTCTGCCTCTTATGTCCTATTTTGAAATAAACTAATATAGTTTATTTGTCAATACTTCTTTTTTTCGTTTTTCCTTTTATTTGTTTTAAAGCAAAGCCACATTGATCTATCTGATATGTCCAGCCACAGTGACCTATCTGACGTGTCCAGGCACACTGATTTATGTGATGTGTCCACCGCGGGGAATCAGTTCCCGGATTTTAGCGTTGTGAGTCCGTAAACTTACTGCTGTCCCACCGGGGGACATTTGTCATTGCATAGAACAGAAAACATCATATGAAAGTTGGGAACTGAGTAAAGAAATGAATCCGCAAACTTACTGCTGTCCCACCGGGGGACATTTGTCATTGCATAGAACAGAAAACATCATATAAAAAAGTTTGCGGATTCATTTCTTTACTCAGTTTCCCAACACTGCTGTCCCACCGGGGGACATTTGTCATTGCATAGAACAGAAAACATCATATGAAAGTTGGGAAACTGAGATAAATCAAATATAACTATTCATTAAGTTCAAGGAACTTTCTGACCGAGCGTGGTCCAGTAGTTAATGTGCCAGGGTGTGGTTGGTAAAGTTCAAGGCTCGAATTACGGTATATCATCGAACATTCTCTTTACTTAGTGCTGTAGGCGTGTTACAAAAGTGACAGTCAATCCCGCTACTCGGATAAGAGTAGCCATTTAGGTGGTGATTGGATTTTACTTGTCTTTTTTCCCTATTTCGTTAGCAGTTCTCTGCATTGGAGGTCTCTGAACTGGCCGTTTCGCCAATACTAGAAACTCCCATGAAACGTATTTTAGAAAAGAAACAGTTCCAAAATATGAACGACATATCACCGTAACGACAAATACCACATTCTCAATGTTACTAAAATCAAGTTTTCTCTTATATTTCGCTCTAAAACATTCATCCTATTTTTTTTATTACGATTATTGATAGGCTGCGAATTTCTCTCCACTAGTATATTAACTACTTAAATTTGAACTTAATTACTAGCCTCTAATTTTGCGTGGTACTATTTTTCTTTATTCTATTTTTCAAAATACTTCAATAATAGTATTAAATTCTATCTTTTCTAATTTCTTATCCTAAAATAAACTTAATACAACGGGTGCTGATACGTTCATAATTTTACTTTGTATATAATTTTGTAACAAGATTTAAATCTTATGTTTCACTACTATATTCCTACATAAGTAATTTAAGTCTATTATCTTAGGTAGGACTTATTTTACTTTCTTCATATATCAGTATTCAAGGAAGTGAAATAGTGATTTTAATCATTTGTTTTAAATATTCACTCATTTTTCTTGATTAAATCCTTTTTTTATACTAGTGTTACTTTGTTTTACAAACATAAACCCGATACCACGAGAGCATTTGATAACATGTGCTAATAATTTTAATATTTAGATTAATTATTAAAAGCAACAGGATTAAGACTACATAAATATTAGCCATTAATTAATATCAAACAAATGAAACCTAATATTAAACAGCGTGTTTTATTAAACTTAACATAAACAACTAATAATTAAATTAAAATTATGTCCACAAATATCAATTCTGAAATCGTCAATAAGCAAATTATAAAAACGAAGAAAATTATTTAAAAAAATCACTTTTAAGCTTTAATAGGTTAACCGCAAGGAACAAAATTGACCATACTAACAAATGATAATAGAACTGTTTAGTAAAACAAAAATAACCAATATGTACGGGTTATCTTCTACAGACGTACAGTAAGATTGTCTTTTTTAATTTCGCGCAAAGCTACATGAGGGATATCTGCGCTAGCCGTCCCTAATTTAGCAGTGTAAGACTAGAGGGAAGGCAGCTAGCCATCACCACCCACCGCCAACTCTTGGGCTACTCTTTTACCAACGAATAGCGGGATTGACCGTCACATTATAATGCCCCTCGGCTGAAAGGACGAGCATGTTTGGTGTGACGGGGATTCGAAACCGCGACCCGCAGATTGCGAATCGAGTGCCCTAACCACCTGACCATGCGGGCCCGTACAGTGAGAAATAACAAAGCTTTAATCTTCCGCTTGCATTTCATCTCAAAAATCAGATTGATTAAATTAAATAGTATTTAGAATACAGTATTTTGTATTCCTCTGTTTTAGAATTTCCAATTTTCAGAGTTTTAGAGATATTATCCATACAAATAAATAATAAAATACTTTTATTAGAATTACAATTTTTCTTGATTAATTATTTGCTTAATTTTGCCTTAATTATCTACCAAATGCGTGATTATTTTGTTTAATCCTAAGATTACCAATGTGGGTAAAATAGACATACAGATATTTTGCATTAGGTAAACTTTTTCTTACATTTTAGTCCAACGCCTTATAATAATCAGTTAAAATTAATCATTAGGTCATTTTTTTCATATATCACAGATGTTTTACTTAAAACAAACGAGAGAGGCACACATATGTCATATTGACCTTATCCGTCTGCTTGATAAAAGAACCCCCAGTGGCACAGTGGTATGTCTGCGGACTTACAATGCTAGAAAACGGGTTTCGATACCTGTGGTAGGCAGAACATAGATAGCCCAATTGTGTAGCTTTGTGCTTAATTTCAAAATAATTGATAAAAGGATTGTTTAAAAGAAATTACTTTTGGCTTCCAAATATTTTTCATCTGCGGAAAATTTTATTTCCACAAGGTTAATTTTTTTAATATTATTCATATATTTTCATGTAATTCTTATTTGTAAAAAAAAGTAGCTTCGATAAAGTACACGTTCTTGTTCTTTAGTTTTCTAAAGTTTTAAATAAAGATGCTGTTCCTATTCTCTTTATTTTTCTTACATTAGCAATTTCAACTTGTATTTACTATATTTCGAACAAGCAACTGTGAAAATACAGGAATCCCTCGATTAGTGCGGTTAATGTGTTCTTTAAAAGAGCCGCACTAATCGAAAACGCACTAATCAAATATAATAACTTATAGGAAATCATGTAATTCGTACCTCAATTTTCATTCTCATTCACAATTAATTTCTATCTTGCGTATTTTTTAATCAAAGTATAGGTATATAAAAAAATACGAAAAAAATGCAATGAATTAAAATTTATTGACCTCATTTTTTTATGAAAAACTTATTTAGAGTGGCTTTTCGCATCGTATTCTTCTGTTCTTCATATAATTGGCGGTACTGAGAAATTGCCTCATCAATTTTTCTGCAAATTTGACGGCTTCTGTCTTCACCAGGGTCTGTTTCTCAACATTTTCCCTTAAATTCTTCAATAACCGTGAAACGTTCTTCTAATTCCTTCTTTGTCATCTTCTTATGCTGGCGGGTAGGTAAGATTTCTTCACATTCATCAATGTCTTTATATGCTCTCTGAGTGTCCAAATTTATAAGATCTTTATTGGTTAGTTCTTCTGAATGAGCTTCTAGCAATTCTTGCACATTTTCATCGTCAATCTCAGCGAAGCCAAGTTCTTTTCCAATATGAGTAATCGTTTTAATGACCTCTTCTGTATCTTTTGAAAAGCCTGTGATGTCCTGTGCACAGTGTGGAAGAACTGTCTTCCAAACACCTTGCATATTTTTAACTGAAATTTCATTCTATGCTTGATGGATATTATCAATAGCATCCTTAATACTGAATTTCTTCCAAAATTGAACTAGTGTCATAGAATTCTCTCCAGATATTGCTCGAATCGCTTGTTTGGAATTATTTCTCAGGTAGTATGCTTTAAAGGTCGCGATAACGCCCTGGTCCATTGGTTGCAATAAAGAGGTAGTGTTTGCGGGCAAAAATGTCACTTTGATATTTTTGCACATTGAATCGAGACCAAAAGGATGACCAGGAGCATTATCTAAAATAAGCAAAGCTTTAAAATCTAAATTTCTTCTTCGACAAAAGTCTTCAACCGTTGGACAAAAATACTTGACGAACCATTCTTCAAACAAAGCTTTAGTTACCCATGCTTTTTTATTAGAGTTCCATATTATTGGTAATTGTCCTTGATTTATACCTTTAAGAGCTCTTGGATTCTGAGCTCGATAAACCAACATAGGCTTTAATTTCAAATTTCCTTTAGCATTGCCGCCCAATAAAAGGGTTAGTCTATCCTTTGCAGCTTTATATACTGACTGGGAACTCTCAGATTTGGCCAGAAAAGTTTTGGAAGGCATCCTTTTCCAAAATAACCCTGTCTCGTCGACGTTAAAAATTTGTTCATCCGAATACCCTCCTTCTTCCACAATTTTCTTCAGAACTTCAGGATATTCATCAGCAGCTTCCTTATCTGCACTAGCTGCTTCTCCTGTAATTCTTACATTGTGCAGGCTAGCTCTTTTCTTGAATTTCTCAAACCATCCAGCATTAGCAAGGAACTCCTTTGTCTCGTCTTTGAACTTTTCTTCTTTTAAGATTGAAAATAGACTTAATACTTTTTCTTTTATGAGATCAGCGCTTAAAGGAATTTTTTTTCTGGTTACAGTCCTCTATCCAGATAGTTAGCAATCT